>NW_026877708.1:0-22634 GCF_032173495.1 Musca vetustissima | reverse complement strand
TGGAGTGCAATTGTCATTTCGTTTGTAATATGTCCTGTTGAAATCAATGGGATGTATATGTCCATATTTAGAGTATCCCCCCAATTTCGGTATTTTGAGGCTTTGCAGCAGGTTTCTAAACATAATCAGTTTAAATTTCATATTTTGAGTTCTTCCTGGGTAGAAAATTTCCTACTGAAAATTATTTATATTGGTCCAAGTTTCCGGGTAGCATATCACGGTATCTCCCAAAAATATAGAGTTTTACGTGTAAGTTTAGCTCCATTTTAACTGTACCTACCCATTCTTGGTATTTTGATGGCTTTAACATTTTCCCAACGATGTGACTGTAATTTAGTACAAAATGATTCTTGAATAAGTCCATGTTTTGACATAGCCTTCATATATGGGTAGCGGAAAAAAACTCAATATAGGTCCACGTTTTGAAAAAGCTCCATATGAAAGCCTCACCCCATTGTCGGTATTTTAAATAATTTTAACGAATTTTTATACCCTTCACCACACTGTGATACAGGGTATTATGTCTTTGTGCATATGTATGTAACAGCAAAAGTAAACGTGATAGACATATGGTTCCTCTGAGTCGATATACGGATGTCCGTCCGTCTGTCCATGTTAAATTGTAAACAAAGTACAGGTCGTAATTATAATCCGATTTGGATGAAATTTGGCGTAGGTCACTTATTTGAACCAAGGATTGAAATTAATGGTTCAGATTTATATATAGCTCCCATATATATTTTCTTCAGATTTAATGTAAATGGTGTACCAGAATTCCAATTGGGCATAGCGTAATGAATTAGGTCTAGACTGATGTGTCTCAAGTTTCCTGAAAATCGCTCCTGATTTAGATGTTCGTGTTATTGGTCCTTCAACGTCTGTTAGGATTCATCTGTTGAATATACCCAAAGTGGTGAAGGGTATCATAGAGTCGGCCCCGTCCGACTTTACAACTTTACTTACTGGGTTTTTATCAAAGTGGCTATATTTTACATATCGGATTCTAAGTGAGTAAAAAACATATTTTCAGGGTATTGTCTGAAAAGGCCCCCTGAGTGTTTTGTCATAGCCTCCATATTATGGTAGCGGAATTTTTGCGTAAAATTCTTAATATAAGTCCACATATTGATAAAGTACCATATGATCAAAATATATTGAAATAACGGGTGTAGGCTCCAATTAGACACATGTCATTTAGAAAATTCGAAGTCGATATAGAACTGCGACTCTAAAAGGAATAAAATGGAATAATCGATTTTACCCAATCTTTGCACCTAACATTGTTTATGGTGTCTGTGAGATGGTGTCTATCAATCTATTCCTTTTAGTACCTTCGATAATCTGTAAATGTTCTCACATTAAATTTATATATTTTCCGCATACTTGGCGTATGTTTTTGATTCTATTGATTGTATCTTAAATTACGAACTTTTAATTTGTTATTATTACTTTTAAATCGAAGTTGTTTCTTTAAGCCCTTTTAACATTTAATTCAAATGAAATAATCACTTAAAATTATTCATGTTTTTCGAAACCAACTCACACCCTAAGGGCCATAAATAAATTTTAAAAATCATTAATGTGTTAATCTTGATTTTGTTAAATTGCAAATAAATTTCCAAACCAATATCGCTACTAACTTTTCTAATTAATTACAATTGCCAGAAAAGCCTCCCTCCCTACTTCCACCATTGCAAACATTTGTAATTTTTGAACAACATCAATAAACCCCTTATCCTTCCTGCTACAGCAGATATAACCTAAGGCCATTTGACAAAGTTCTTCTCCTTGAATGTATGTATGTGTGTGTTTGTTTGTGTAAAGTTCTAGCAAGAATTTTGTGCTAGTGGCAACATGTAACGCCGGCTGAATGTTGGGTGAAGGTAATAAATTAAAATTATTAACATCTGATACAATTTATTAATTAACTTAGATTCTGTGTGCCAATAAGGTTTAACGACATGACACACACACACACTAACAGAAACTTGCCTATAATTTAACCGTTCTCCCCCAAAGGACCACGCCAAATTGTGGAATGAAAGTGTTCTTGCCAGAATGTGTCATTGATACGCCTTTGTTCTTTTGGGAAGGGCTTTAATTTCGTACGCCATATTGTTTGAGAAACAAAAGTAAGCGGCAAACAATAGAGCAAAGTTTTGTCACAGGCCACCCGGAGAGGAGACTAAAATACTTATTAATTGTGTTTGTTCTTAATTTGAAGTGTAAGGTCAGTACTTCAAAACAAAAGGGAGCTTCTAGTGGACACACTCTCCAAAAAAACACAATTTTCGCAAATGACAATAAAACAGTCAACTTTCGATGGCATGTGGCTTTAATTGTCGTAATGTTTAAGACGACACTAAATATAATTAAAGAAAGTTTTATATAACAAAATTTATAATTTATTGAGAGAATGTCCATTTCGGAATAGATTAACATCCAGTTAAATAGTATAATTCAAACATATAATTTTATGCAGACATCATTGCATTTAAATTCATAAATAGGAGAGCAGTGAAATCAGATGAAAATAGGAGAAGTTTTGCATGGGAAAGTGTTTTTTATACCCTTCACCACACTGTGGTACAGGGTATTCTGTCTTGGTGCATATGTTTGTAACAGGCAAAAATAATCGAGATAGACCCATGGTTCCTTTTGAGAATATGCATAGAATCACTTACTGAGTCGGTTTATGCATGTCCGTCTGTCCGTCCATGTATTTTTGTTAACAATGTAGAGGACGCATTTATGATCCGATTTGGATGAAATTTGGCACAGGTCACTTAATTGGCCCAAGGACGAACACTATTGAAATTGGAGAAAATCGGTCCACGTTTAGGCATAGCCCCCATATAAGGGTACCCCCAAATTTTCGGTATTTTGAGGTTCTTGAGCGCGTTTTTTTAATGAATTCGCTGAAATTTGGTACTTTGAGTTCTTATTGGGTAGCAAAAAATTATAAATAAAGGTCAATTTTTTCGGATAGCCCCCATATAAGGGTACCCCCAATTTTCGGTATTTTGGGGGTTTTGATCGCATTTTTCGACCGAATTCGCTGAATTTCGTCAATTTTTTCGATTAGCCCCCATATAAGGAAGGGTACCCCCAATTTTCGGTATTTTCGGGTTCTTGGTCTCGTTTTATACCTGAATTCTCTGAAATTTTGTACATTGGGTTCTCATTGTGTACCAAATTACTCCACTAAAAATTATAAATATAGGTCCAGTTTTTCTGGTAGTCCCCATATAACGGTACCCCCAAATTTTTGGTTTTTTGGGGGTTCTGATTGCATTTTTCGACCGAATTGACTGTAATTTGGTACGTCGAGTTCTTATTAGGTAGCACATCTCTCCACTATAAATTATAAATATTGGTCAATTTTTTCTGTAGCCCCCATATGAGGGTACCCCCCAATTTTCGGTATTTTGAGGTTCTTGAACCAAATTCTTTTTATACCCTTCACTGTGGTACAGGGTATTTTGACTTTGTGCATATGTTTGTAACAGGCAAAAGGAAACGAGACAGACACATGGTTCCTTTTGAGAATATGCATAGAATCACTTTTTGAGTCGATTTAAGCACGAAATTTGGCACAGCGTAACAAATTAGGTCTAGAATGATGTGTATTAAGTTTCCAGAAAATCGGTTCGGATTTAGATGTAGCTCCCATATATATTTTCGTCCGATTTAATGTAAATGGTGCACCAAAGTCCCTTAATATTTTTCGGTTTGCACTAAATTTTGCACAGCGTAATGAATTAGGTCTAGATGTGTGTTAAGTTTCCTGAAATCGGTTCAGATTTAGATATAGCTTCTATATCTGACCAAATGAACAATTTATTATCGGTTGCAGAATGACGTGTTTATGGTTCCAATTTCATTTTACTGGTCCTTTAAAAATGCGACGTCTGTTAGGATTCATCTGTTGAATATACTCAAAGTGGTGAAGGTTATCATATAGTCGGCCCCGTTCGACTTTAATACTTTCCTTACTGATTTTGAATTGCTTGCCCGTAGGTTGTTTACACTCTGAGAAAACGGCTGAAGCTAGAATATTGAAATTTTGATTAGGGGTCACTCTTGGCCCACAGGTGACATATAAGGCTGGATTTTTGAAAATTCATGTAGAATGTTAAGCAAAGTACTAAATATGGTATCATTTGTATTTGGCGAACCGGTAGAGCTAGAACCCTAAAATTTGGATTCAGGGTCATTGATAAAGTGTAGGATAGGTGTACCAAGGTTTTTGGAAATTCGAACTATAAATATCCGAAAAGTACTAAAATGTACTAAATTTGATACAATTTCGTACCATGTGAACGGATAGAGCGAAATTTGGAATGCAATTCAAGGCTGAGAAGTAAGGTCGATATAAAGAGGTGATTTGAAAGTGTGTACTCATGTATACAAAAAGTACTGAACTGCACTGAATTTTGTCCAACTAGAATTTGGAGAAACGGATGGAGCTGGAATCCTAAAATTCGAAATTACATTACCGTTGGAGTATATGATTGTGGTATGGATGTAGTTCGGGAAATTCATACTTATGAGTACTAAATGGTACTAAATTTGGGACAATTTTAATTTTGGAAGAACTGATAGAGCAGGAATCCTGAAATTTTGTAGTTAAGTAACTGTTGGAATGTAGGATAAAGGTATGTAGGAAGTTTTGGGAATTATTACCAATGTGTTCTATATGGTACTGATAGAGTAGAAATCTTGAAATTTGAAGTTAGGATTATTGGTGGGTTGTAGGATTGGGGTATGTAAGAAGTTTTGGAATTTCGTACTATTGTGTATAAAATGGTACCAAATTTGGATTAGGGTCAACTGAGCTGAAATCTTGAAATTTGGAGTAAGGATCACTGTTGAGGTGTACAATTGGTCTATGTAGAAACTTTTGGAAATTCACACTAATGTGTACTATATTTTGTACAATTTAAATTATGGGAGAACTGACAGATCTGGAATCCTGAAATTTGGAGTTAGGATCACTGTTGGGGTGTAGGATTGGGATATGTAGGAAGTTTTGGAAATTTGAAGTAATGTGCACTAAATGATACCATATGTGGATTAGAAAGAACCGATAGAGCTGGAATCGTGAAATCGGAATATGAGGCTTCCATGGTTGTATGATATAAGTAGTCTTTAAAATTTGTATTTATGTGAACTAAATTTGGTACAATTTATATTTTGGGTGAACTGATAGGAGTCGTGAAATTTGGAGTATGTATGAGTATACTAATGTGTACTAAATGGTACCAAATTTTGATATGGGTGAACCCATAGAGCTGGTATTTAAAATTATGATTACAGTTGGAGTGTAGGATTGGGGTATGTTCAAAACTTTGGAAATTCGTTCATGTGAACTATGGGACTTTATTTAACATGCTTTGGAATGTCCGATTTGGTCCATTTGATCCATTTCTCATCTCCAGTCACCATCCGTTTAAGAAATGGGCCTATCTCATTCCGTTTGGCCAAGGCTTCACAGATGGAAATTCGATCCATCCTATTGTTTCTGTTAATTGGTGTGGCACCAATTACAAAT
Source organism: Musca vetustissima (assembly GCF_032173495.1). Lineage (NCBI taxonomy): Eukaryota > Metazoa > Arthropoda > Insecta > Diptera > Muscidae > Musca > Musca vetustissima. Next base: position 17,080 of record NW_026877708.1, on the reverse strand, counting down.
TGGGATATATGATTATACCCTTCACCACACTGTGGTACAGGGTATTATGTCTTTGTGCATATGTTTGTAACAGGCAAAAGGAAACGAGATAGACCCATTGTTCCTTTTGAGAATATGCATAGAATCACTTTTTAAGTCGATTTATGCATGTCCGTCCGTCTGTCCGTCTGTCCATGTATAAATTGTGAGCAAAGTACAGGTCACATTTATGATCCGAATTGGATGAAATTTGGCACAGATCATTTGTTTGGCCCAAGGACGAACCCTATTGAAATTGGGAAAAATCGGTTCAGTTTTAGACATAGCTCCCATATATATTTTCGTCCGATTTAATATAAATGGTGTACCAAAGCCTAAAATTGAGCCTAAAATTATGTGTGGTATGTTTCGAAAAAATCGGTCCAGATTTAGATATAGCTCCCATATATAGTTTCGTCCGATTTAAGGTAAATGGTGCACCAAAGCCTAAAATTGAGCCTAAAATTATGTGTGGTATGTTTCGTAAAAATCGGTCCAGATTTAGATATAGCTCCCATATATAGTTTCGTCCGATTTAAGGTAAATGGTGCACCAAAGTCCCTAAATATCTTTCGATTTGCACGAAATTTGGCACAGCGTACTGAATTCAGCCTAGAATGATGTGTGCTAAGTTTCGTGAAAATCGGGTCAGATTTAGATATAGCTCCCATATATATTTTCGTCCGATTTAAGGTAAATGGTGCACCAATGTCCCTAAATATCTTTCGATTTGCACGAAATTTGACATAACGTACTGAATTGAGCCTAGAATGATGTCTGCAAAGTTTCGAGAAAATCGGTATATATTTAGATATAGCTCCCTTATATTATAGATTGATTTTAAGTAATTGACGCACCAAGGAACCAATATATGGCTGATAGGAACAAAACGTACTGAAATTAGTATAACCTAACCTGTGACAAGTTTCGTTGAAATCGGTTCATATTTGGATATAGCATCCATATATAAGTAAATTGTGCATCAAACTCCTCATATTTGTTAGATTGACATCAAATTTTGCACAACGTAAAGAATTGAGCATAGAATAACGTAGTTGAGTTTTCTAGAAGTACAGACCTAGCCCAACGGATGACCTATTGATATTTGTTTGAAGTCGATTTACATACTTTTGTTCCATTGTAACAAACGAATGAGATGTTTATGGATAGATCTAGGTCGTTTCACATTTATATAAATATCACATATTTTATTTCATACAATTTCATGATAATAGTCCTGTTTAATATACCCATAGTGGTGAAGGGTATCATATAGTCGGGTCCGTCCGACTTTACTACTTTCCTTACTGGTTTTTATTTCGTTTATATTAATGTGTACTTTATGGTACTAATAATTTAATAATTAGAAATAAGTACTTGAAGAATACGAGATAAATGATACAAAAATAGTATAGAGCTAGATATCTGTGGCGGTCAGAATTTGTGTGTATTATTAAGATATGGAGGTAGTTTTGGAAATACGTACTATATTTTTTCGTCAGATCTAATATGAATGGCTTAAGAAAAAATCAAATTGGATTCCCACTAACCTAATGAAGGTTTTGACTTCGGTGTGCTGATAGCCCAATCAAATGATGTCTCACATATAATATCTACATATAAGTCAGCATGAAAGGTGTTATTAGGCCTTTGGTTTGACATATCATAACAGATTTCGATTTTACCTTTCACGAAAAATGATTTCCTCTTTTAGAGGTAAGAATTTTTATCAGAACAACATCCTTTAGCTTGTGACAATTAAACCATTACCTTAAGCCTATATTATTGTCACGATATTAAAATTCTTAAGTTGATGAAAAAAACAATTTGTGTTAATATTTTAGAACAGCCACATTTTCGGTGTTTATTATGCCCATTTTATGATTTCATTAATTCGTGCAGACATTTTTTCTTCGTCGTCGTAGTTATTTTTGTCAGCATTTAAATCTCAGTTTTTCGAGTTCACTGAACCAAAAACTTTTTGTCCTTATTTTGGAATTTTGTAATTTGTCTTAGAACAACGTGCAGCAGGGGCAAGTGTGACTTATAGCCTCTAACATTTTGGTGATATCGTTGTCGTTGATTATGGCGTTGCCAAGGCAACTGTAGCGGTCCGCATCATTATTTTCGTCGACGTCGTCATTACGCTTGGTTGGCGGAAGTAATGCGACGACCTTTACAACAGCAGCAGCAACAACAACAGCAACATTTGTACTCAACTAATTAGAGATTTGAAAATAACTACAAAGGCTTCTGTGGGCACAACATTCAGTTAAAACAATGTCTCACCTCGACACGGACTCTGCGAACCAAAACTAAATATAGACAAAAGTTGTCGTTACTTTTCCATGGCTGGCATGCCACATCCTGACACGACAAGTATCCTTTAAAAACGGATGTGGCATCTTTAGTAGATAAAATTAATAGCATTGAAGCAAGGGTAAATTACAGACACCATGTTCCCATTTTTCACACTATGATGATGATGGTGCCATGGTTGCCGCACCATCATCTAAAGTCATCTAAAATGCCTGGTGGAAAAAATAAAATAAATTCAATTAACACATTAATTTCACATTTTATTTGCCTTGCAGACTTTTAAATGACTAAATTTAAATCACAATGAAAATCTTATGGACGTTTGCTAAAACAAATAATTAAATGTCAAAGTTTAAGAGTTGGGCCGGGCATAACTTTTCAAATTGGTTAAAGCATAATTTAACATAAATTTATTCACAGTTGGAAATCAAGAAGGGCCGACAATATGATACTCAAAACCATAAGAGACAAGGGAGATAATACTTAGATCGGAATTGCAACCTACAGTAATATATAGCATTTCCAGATTAAATGAATCCTTTTACAAATTAAATGAAACCTTTTCCAAATTAAATGAAACCTTTTCCAAATTAAATGAAACCTTTTCCAATTGGAATTTTCCAATTGAAACCTTTTACAAATAGAATGAAACCTTTTCCAATTGAAATGAAATCTTTTACAAATAGAATGAAACTTTTTCCAAATTAAATGAAACCTTTATTCTTATCCGAGGAAATATAATATTTGCAGTAATTTTAAACCAATATTTGAAAATTAAATCACAGAATATTAACAAATATAGTTGTATGGCTATGTAATGAACATAAATATTCTTTAATTCGGTGCGATTTCATTTATTATCTTTACTACATAAAACTAAATAAATAGTAATACAAACTGGGGTATTTCTTGACATTTTAATAAATAAATATTTAAGAACAAGAATTGAATACCCGGTCCTAAATGCGAAATACATATTTGACTTAATATATTGTTGATGATAAGGTAACTGCTTATCTTAATGAAGGGGTTCCCGACTTGCAGTTTGTGGGATTTTCAAAACCATGTAGTTAGAACAATCTTGCCGAGTAAGCTTTTGAATACTTCGCTCGATTACATCAACAATGTTATGTTCCATTGAAACGTCACACAGCTCAGCTCTTGCACATAATTTTATAATTATTTTTTTAATTTTAATTTTTTTAGGCATTTTCAATTGGATTTAGCATTGGAGAATAAAGCGGTAAGAATTTAAGGTTGCATCTTTTGGATTCGATCAAATTTTTTATGTCATGTCGCTTGTGTATTTGAGCGTTATTTTCCAACTCTGGATTGATTTTCTCAAAAAAATTCTATAAATAATTTAAATCTGTCAGCATTGGCACTGGAATTAGAAACGATTGTGTGATGTACAACTCCCGCGTTGTTTATTGCTGCAATTATAGTGACATTACGACCTCTGACCGTAGGCAACACAATGTGTGCTCTTGTTCCTTGTCTTGAACGGGCTTGGGTTCTTCGTATGTGAAGATTAAATCTACACTCATCAATGCATATTAATTTTTCTCCTTGTTGGGGTATCCATTTTGTAAAGTCTTGAGCATATTTTTGTCTCGAGCCTAATGTTCTGGAGTCATTCATTCGTCCTATTTCAATAGAGGCCATCTTCAATGTAATTTTTAATTTTCGTAATCCATTTTCTATGCAGCTTGAGGAAATATTTATATCATTTTCTCTCAACAGTTTAGTTTTTATGGCTTTAGGGTAATTCCAGGTTGACTTTCTGTATAGAACTCGATCAGACTTACAACTTGTGGTGTCAACAACTTAGTTCTATTTCCTCCACGCTTACTTTCCTTCAATGTTCCAAAATTTTGTTTGTAATTACTTCACATTGTAGATAGTTCACTGTTTTGGATGTTCACATTATCGAGAGTTCACTGTATTTAAAAATAGCAAAGATTAAAATAAATGCGAACCTGATTTTAGCTCGGGAAGCTCTGGAAATGCTCCAGAACCTACCGAAGCTACATCTACAAGACCCCGAAACAAATTGGATCAGTATAACAAAATAACAACAGACATGAAATTGTTATTATTTAAATTCTATGAAGAGGGGAGAACCATTTCCGAGGCTGCATAAAAATAAATTCAGCAAAAACATTAATAAGAAGATACAAACAAAATTTTGGAACATTGAAGGAAAATAAGCGTGGAGGAAATAGAACTAAATTGTTGACACCACAAGTTTAAGTCTGTAAATATTTAAGTGTAACTCCCACATCTGAGAACATACGACAATATAATTGGTATCAATTTGAAGACCAACCACTCCTCTTGGATATACTAGCAACTTCCCGGGTCTATGTCCTTCAGTGGTAAATATATACTCTATAGAATACAAATTTTGTCATTTTTCACACAAAAGTTAGGGTCCATTTGACCCTCTAAATATTGACCGATCTTTATCAAAATAGGCACGCTTATTCTTTGGCCCCATCCTCTTCTCCATGCAAAAATTCGGTGTTTGAGCCATAATTGCGGCCTCTGGAGCAACCAGAAAAACCGACAAAAATAAAGTTTTTGGTCCATTTCATCCCCTAAATATTAACCGATCTTTTCCACAAACAATAGGGGTCTTCATTGGCCTGAACCCATCCTACATGCAAAATTTCGTGAAGATTGGTCCATAACTGTGGCCTGTATCTTGTTTACAAATTATAATGGACAGACGGACGGACGGACACACATGTCTAAATCGACTCAGCTAGTCGAGATATGATGATCGGTATACTTAAAGGTGGGTCTTTGACCAATATTTTTTGGCGTTACAAACTCTTGGGGCTGCACAAAGCTATAATGCCCTGACAACATAGTTGTGTAGGGTATAAACTATGGCCAAACCAGGACTAACGGCCAGGAAGGTTCTGCTATGCACAAAAAAGGAGACAAGACCATATGCGCTCCCTATAGAGGAACAAGTCTTCTTCCCATATCCTATAAAATGCATTGGCTTCAGTCGTGCAGTGTGAACGACTGAACCCAATGGTCAATGATATTATTGGATCTTATCCTGGCAAATCCACAATATACTAGATTTTCACTCTACGCCAAATCCTGGATGAAATTTGGGTCCATTATGGGAGATTAACACATGGTTCCTTTCTTGAGTATTCATAGAATCACATTTTGAGTCGATTTATGCATGTATGTCCGTCTGTCCATGTATTTTAGTAACCAAAGTACAGGTCGTATTTATGATCCGATTTGGATGAAATTTGGCATAGCTCATTTATTTGACCCAAGGACGATCCCTGTTGAAATTGGGAAAATTTGGTTCAGATTTATATATAGCTCCCATATATATTTTTGTCCGATTTACTGTAAATGGTGCACCGAAGTTCCTATAGTTCTTTCGATTTGCACTGAATTTGGCGTAGCGTACTGATTTGAGCCTAGAGTAATGCGTGCTAAGATTCGCGAAAATCGGTTCATATTAACAGGTAGCTCCTATATATATTTTCGTCCTATTTTTAGTAAATGTGCCGATTGGCACAACATTTTATTCGTCGTACAGAAGTTTGTATAGCCTAATGTGTGTCAGGTTTTGGCGCAAATGGTTCTGATTTAGTTCTATCTCCCATATATATTTTCGTGCGGTTTTGCACAATGTATAAAAATGGGTCTGGTAAGTTTGTATGTAATTAGTTCAGAATTAGATACAACATATATTTTCTTCTGATTTTATCTAAGTTTGTCTGATTGAAACAACATTTTGACAATGTATCGCAAAGTGACAAAAATAAACATAAAGCTCCCATATATATCTTCGTCAGATTTTTTGTAAATGGTGCATGAAGTACACAATGTTTCGTTGATTGCGACGAAATTTTGCATAAGGTATTAAATTGAGCCTATATGTTGAATGCAAAATGGCTCCTATATATATTTTCGACTGACTAAATGTTAATTATGAAATAATCTTGTGGCCAATTGGGATTAAATTTTGCACAGTTTGATTTAAATCGATTTATATAATTTTGTTTCATTGTACGAAAATGACACTAAATCTGCCACAATGAAATTAAATTTAATATAGGTTGTCGAAGACATGTGTACGGATGGATTTAAGTCGGTTCACATATAAATACAGATCTTCTATTTAATATAGATCAATTTCATCTCAAAATTCCTTCAAAAATGTGACGTCTGTTACGATGCATCTTCTAAATATATCCGCCCGACTTTACTACTTTCCTTACTGTCACGTTCTGTCTCAAGCTAGCTAAGTAAGTAAGTCTGTCTTTATTAAATTCTACAAAAATTTGCAAAGCCCACTTATTTGGCACCAGGTTGAACCCTTTTGAAATTGGATATAATCGTTTCGATTGATTGAAGTCTGTGAAGTTTTTTTTTAAAATCAGTTCAGATTTAGATGTAGCTCCCATACATCTTTTCGTTCGATTGTATGTAAATAATGAACCAAAGACCATATGTTTGTTCGATTAAGACGAAATTTACCAAGTACTAAACATTAATTGCAAGTCTATGTCAAAATTCGAGCACCTTACTCTATAGAGTATTATGTTTTCTTTTTTATAATTTTCCTTTCGTTTTATCGCTTTAATAATTAGTTTCTTTTATAATTTCTCATGTCAAACAATTATTTTTTCAAGTAAAGTAAACATTTCTTGATCTCTGAAGGCTGCGTTATTCCCTATACCTTAAACAGCGGACTCTACCCCTACATTCTACATTTAAGTGGTTATAATTTCACCCAACTAAGCAAATGACCTTCAACTGTTGTAATTTATTGTTGGGCGAACAAACAAATTTGAGTTTCCTTCTGGTGGTATACTCAACGAGAGATGTTCTATTCTATTTCTGATGAAAGATTCAAAGGACGACATTAACAATTACAAAACGAAATCAAGGAGAAAAATATCATTGTAACTGTCTCAAAAGATGTCATGTTAAATGACAAAGTAGAGACAAGTATCCTGTATTTATGAGTAGCTGAGTTCTTTATTTGTTGTTTTCTGTCATTTCTGTGCCACAGACAACAATGCCAACAACAACAAAAAACAGACACAATTAAGCCTTTTGTGTTGCGGTTGGTATTGTCGTTGGATTTCAAGATCCTTCAACTTTGCGTTGTTAAATTATAACGCATTTGTCAACAGCAAGGACAGAAACCTCCAGTTAAAGTTCGTATTCTAGTGGTTGTATTGGTGCGGCTGCAGCTGTTTCACCAGCTAGCGTAAGAAATTACACATTTTAATTCCGAACGCTTAAGGGTATTATAAGAAAAAAATAATGAAAGCATCATTATATGTTACTCGCACATGCCAAAGATACAAACAATGCTGCTGATGATATCAAGAAGCAAATTATAATTTCTTAAAGTACTTTTTTCTATAATCCTTGAACTTATTATTTACTCAGCTCACAAGCTGTGAGTTGTTTGCAAGAGACGAGTACTGCGCAAAATGAGAGAAAATTTTAATAATTATTTGCAAGTTTATAATTGTGAATATAATACCAAGATTGTTTGGAAATTGTTATATTTTGTTGGATAAGTATTCTTAATTTTTGTGTCATAATTGTAAAATATGACAAATTTTAAGATGCTTGGAAAACCTAGAGTGAATTGTTACATCAGACACACACAAGAACAACCAACTAAATTCGAATACAACAAACCGCTTCAAATCCATGCTTACATAAAATATATATTTCAGTAAAACCAATATAGATATGTACAAGTGGAAATCATCAATGTCAACCAGTAAGGAAAGTAGTAAAGTCGGACTGGGCCGACTATATGATACCCTTCACCACTTGGGTATATTGTAGAGATACGTATCCTTACAATTGTATGTCAAAGTTCCTTCGAAGGAACATACTCATGTCTTTCTGCAACCTATGATAAAATTAATTTTATTCGCGCAGATTTAAAGTTGTCTGCGTACCATGGGACAAATTTATGGAAACGATTTAAAGCAAAATGGATACAAGCTGTTCGGTACCCCGCACAGTTAAAAATTTAATCTCAATCAGACAACCGTTCGAAATACATATAGAAGCTATGGCTGCATCTGCACCAATTTCAATAAAACCCAATAACGCCGTTCAAGTCTCAATTTCATACGTTGTGCAAAATTTACCTTAAATCGGACGAAAATATATGGGAGCTATATCTAAATCTGAACCGATTTGCACGAAATTTAACACACATCATTCTAGACTTAATTCAGTACGCTACACCAAAATTCGTGCAAATCTAATGATTTTCAGGGACTTTGGGTGAAGGGTATAAAAAGGAAGACTAATATATCTTGATATGTACATACTCAATGTAACACTTATTACAACAGTGACAGTATGACATTCACATAGCATAACATTAATTTTACGCATTTCACAGCATTCCGACACATTATTACAGCCAAACGTGTTGAAAAATATAAATCGGATAGTTTTATGATGATTGGTTTTTCAAAATTTGTTTATATTGATACATAATATTTTCACAAAATACCGTGCATCTAGCAATTCCATTTAATGTCATAAAAATATCAGATCTTTTGTATCTTGGGATGGTCAATACGCAATTCTACACTTACAACGCAACTGTGAACCATAATTCTTTTCATATTTTTATTGTTTGCATATTTATTTCTTTCTTGCTTCTTTATATTTGAATTCATTCGAAAACATTTGAAACGTTAGATTGTTCTTGTCAGTCTGTCTGTGTGACAGACAATGACAGTGTGCTCTCTTTTATTAGCATCTTGAGATACAGGTCTTTATTTTGTTATGATAAGGTCCATAAATATAAAATGTAATAAAATACAGAAGTGTGAATGAACAAACGCCCACACACATGCATACAAACGTATATGGTAGAGGTATATTCCATAAAAGTCTCATTGAGATATATAAAAGAAAATTATCTTAAATAACTTAATCAGAAATTTAATGATAACTTGATGTGGACAATTAAAGATCTTTATAACAGTAGCAGTATAAATCCACTGAGCAAAGAATATAGTCGGACAAGATGGAGCATGTACACCCAAATCGGGGAATAATATTTTGTTTCAAGTCGCAAGGAAATATAGAGATAAACATGTTACAAAAAGTAACAATGTCGTAAACTTTTGTCTGGCCGAATTTTTTATACTCTTCACCATTGAGTGGACATTCAAAACTATTAATATCGATTGGAAATTGTATATGGAGCCATGGAAATTGCTGCCACGAAAAAAAAATTAAATGCAAATCTACAGTCTATATACATTCATGTATTGAATTAATCCCCATAAAGATACTGTAGTATTAAAGTTATTTTGAACGTCCAAAAAGCATATCCAACCGAGGTGACTTTAACGAAACCTTTATATGGGGAATGCAAATATATTTACAATTATCGACAGAAGATATTTTCTACAATATCTGTAAATGACAAATTGACAAGCTGAAATAATTTGAAAATATCTTCTGGTCGATAATTGTAAATATATTTGCATTCCCCATATAAAGGTTTTGCTCTTTTAATAATCTCAAACAAAGCAAATAAAGCATATTCATGAAGTTCATATTCATCGGAATTAATACGTTTCAGACCAATTTGAGTTTCTTTACCCATCTGGCTAGCTGTTGGGCATGATATATCACGAAAGGAGTAACATTGTTTATTCAAAAATTTTACTTCACAATAGAATTCTACTTCACACAAAATTCTACATAGATCGTTGATGGACCGCTACTAAGATATCCATGTTTATAGCCTTTACCACATTGTGGTACATTTTTTATGTCCTTGTGCATATGCTTGTAACAGGCAAAAGTAAACGTGATGGACCCATGGTTCCTTTTGAGAATATTCAGAGAATCACTATCTGAGTTGATATATGCATGTCCGTACGTCTGTCTGTCCTTTTTAAATTGTAAACAAGGTTCAGGTCGTATTTATTATCCGAATGAGATGAAATTTGGAACAGAAATTGGTGAAAATCGGTTCAGATTGAGATATAGCTCTCATATATTTTTTTCGTCCGATTTTTAGTAAATAGTACATTTAAGAGTTTAATTTAGGCCGATTGGCACAACATTTTGCTCAACGCACTAATGTTTATTGAAATGGGTTCAGATTTATATATAGCTTCCATATATATTTTCGACTTATTTTATCTATATTGTGAACAAAACTCTCAATATTTGTCCAATTGAGACAAAATTTTCAGAGCGTCCTTAATTAACTTGGACGGAACTATATAGCTCCCATATATAGTTTCGTACGATTTCATGTTAATGGTGCACCAAACTCTTAATATTTATCCGATTGAAACAAACTTTTGCAAAGCGTACTGAAATAAGACCAGTTTGATGTCTGTGAAGTTTTGTTGAAATCGGTTCAGATTTAAATATGCTCCCATGTATAGTTTCGTCCGATTTTATTTAAATTGTGCACCAAACGCTCAATATTTGTCTTATTGAGAAAATATTGTGTGCAGCGTACTGAGTTAGGTCCAGTTTAATTTCTGTGAAGTTTTGTTGAAATCGGTGCATATTTAAATGTAGCTACCATATATTGACAAAACGTACTGAAATTAATATAAATAAATCTCTGACAAGTATCCTTGAAATCGTTTCAGATTTAGATCATAGCTATTTACTATTCATGTTTATTGTATACCAAATAATAATGATATATTGCAAAGGTACTGGGAAGCATGGAAGAGGGTCAATAATGGTAATGGATTAAGTAAAGGAACGCATTTTTTATACAAATGTGTTGGAAAACGCTATGGTTCTCTTCGCTCAAGAAAATATGCCGCTTTTTTGGGTGTTCCAGCTTGACAATAACCTCCAAACATACTTAAAAACATATCAAAGATTGATTACGGAAATCAAAAATCAGGGCCAACACAATCATCAGATCTTTACCCTATAGACAAATTTTTGAAGTACCATAGAAAGCAAAATCAACAGTTTCACAAACAAACAGACTAACCTCTTCCCAAAGGTTGAGGGTGCAAGGAATAGCATACCCAAGGTGTGCTGCCGTAATAAAAAAATAATGGTTATGATGTCGATAACTAGCAAATTTTGCTTATTTATAAGAAAAAATCAAAAAGTTGTCTAGTTTTGACCATTAAAAAATTGGGTCAATATAGTTTTCCATGGAATATTTTTGATTTCAGCATATATATTTTTTTGTTCTTTGTTATTAAAAAAACTTTCACTATAACTTTATTTTCAAACATGTTGCAGGTCATTTATTCATTTGCCTTAGAAACTGTGGTACAGCATACCAAATTGTGTATGGCACGGTTGCTCAATTAGGTCCAGATTTACAAAATTTTATAGATTTGGTTCAAATATCTATGTAGATCACAAATTTAATTTCGGCCGATTCAATTTCAATGGCCTCTAAAGATGCTGTCTTTTCTATCTACAGGACATTGGACATATTGCATCTCGGTGGCCCCGCCTGATTTTTGAACTTCCCTTACTCGTTTTCTTATGGCGTAGTTTATAAAACGGCGAATTTTATAATTATACTCCTCATCACACTGTGGTACAGGGTATTATGTATTTGTACATGTGTTTGTAACAGTCGCAAATAATCGAGATATACACATGGTTCCTTTTGAGAATATGCATAGAATCACTTTCTGAGTCGATTTATGCATGTCCGTCCGTCTGTCCATGTTAAATTGTAAACAAAGTTTGGCCCAAGGAAGAACCCTATTGAAATTGGGAAAAATCGGTTCAGATTTAGATATAGCTCCCATATATATTTTCATCCGATTTAAGGAAAATGGCGAACCAAAGTCCCTATATATCTTTCGATTTGCACGAAATTTTGCACAGAGTAATGAATAAGGTGTAGAATGATGTGTGCAAAATTTCGTGAAAATCGATTCAGATTTAGATATAGCTCCCATATATAGCTTCGCCCGATTTTAGGTAAATAGTCAACTAAAGTCTCTGCAAATCTTTTGATTTGGACGAAATTTGGCACAGTGTAGTGAATAAGGTCTAGAATTATGTCTGCAAAGTTTCGTGAAAATCGGTTCAGATTTAGATATAGCTCCCATATATATTTTCGTCCGATTTAATGTAAATGGTGCACCAAAGTCCCTATATATCTTTCGATTTGCACGAAATTTGGCACAGAGTAATGAATTAGGTCTAGAATGATGTGTGCGAAGTTTCGTGAAAATCGGTTCATATTTAAATATAGCTCCCATATATATTTTCGTCCGATTTAATGTAAATGTCCACCAAAGTCCCTATATATCTTTGGATTCATCTGTTGAATATACCCAAAGTGGTGAAGGGTATCATATAGTCGGCCCCGTCCGACTTTACTACTTTCCTTACTGGTTTTTTAAGTAAGTTCAAACGTAACGAATTTATAATTTAAAAATCGATGTTAAGGAAAACTTTGGTATTTTCCTAGTCAAATCACTGTGCGATGTATCCAGGATTGTCCTTTACCAACCCTCGGTAAATGTATTAAACAAAATTTCAAAATTGCTTGTCATCTCTACTAAATAAATATTTTCATTTACAATAAATTCTATTTAATTCTGGTAAGCTTGTCAAGGGTTATTAAAATGGATATTACGGCATTGGTACCTAACATATTTTAATTTCCAAAACTCTCAAGTGGACAATACATTTCATTTTAAACAATTCCACAACACTCGCAGTGGTATTATCTAAAATATTTCCTTTTCATTCGGTTACGTTAATATATTCATGTAAATATTCGTTAGGATGTTGCGATTTTTTCCCCGAAAATTACCCAAATATTTGATGTGAATGCAAACAAAAGCGTTTGTAGACACAGGCGGCAGGCAGCGTGACATAATATTTACCCGTTACGTTCTCTCTCTCCGTGTGTTTTTGTTTTTGATAAATATTTCATTTACATTTACAACAACATTTTTCGTAATGAAAATATTTACATTTCATATAAACGTATAAACAAATAGTTTAGTTTGTATTTTGTTGAAAACATTTTTGGGCACCACACAGATATTAATCGGCAATAAAATTCATTGTGGCACATATGCTGTGTGTGTGTGCGTGTGTTTTTGTGTGAAACCGAAGAGGTAGAGAGGCAGATATTCTAAATGTACCGACTAAACAAAAATAATCTGATTACCACAAATGGGTTTTGTGGTATTTTTTCCCCTGCAATAAAAGCTTTCTACTTACACACACATTCATATGAGAGTGTGTGAGTGAGTGTCCTTTTACCTCATACCGTAAAAATATTAGTAATTTATACGCAAACGAACAATGAACACAAATGCTTCGTTTTATGTAATGTTTGTTCGCTTTTGTTGACAGAAACTATTTTCTATGATTTATTCACATTTGGTGTTGTTGCTGTTGTTGTTTTTATAACTGGCAACAGATATTTAAAAATAGAATATGTTATACAATATGGTAATTATAGGATACCCAGTGGGATTTATGACAACCACAAAGTGCGACATGTGCATAGAGAATATCAGATGGTTGATTAAAACCACCAAAATAAAGCAGAATCTTTCGCGGCGTAGCTAAGACCAAGGATATATACTATATGCCAATTGCCATGGAATTATATATCGATGAAACAATTGTAAAAATTACAACATTTTCGCTATCGCATTTTCATTCAATCACTGAACGGTAGATTTTAATTCAAATAAATTGCAAGTATAGTGGTATACACAGACATTGATGTAGCCGAAATCAAGTTATTAATGGTTTTGATAAACGTTTTTAGTTATGACGCTTTGGCTTTAATTTTATCTCATTCGTTCTTCAATGTAAACGTGTCTAAAATTACAGATCGATTTATGTTCGAATTGTCGTAAATATATATTTTTGTTTCTTACTGATGAGCAAATATTGCGTTCGAAAATTAGGAGTATTGGTCCAGGATCATTTATAGCCCCCCATAGAATGGAAATAAAGCTTTCAAGATCCAGTGCAGTGGTTTTGTCAATGTTTTGACATATAGTAATTTCAAATCCTCCGTTCTCGTTTGGAAGCAAATAAACATGTCGAAGCCCCAATATAAGGCTAATGTACGATTTTTGATATTTAGGAAACGAATAGTCTGCAATTTTGGATAATGTTCCACCAAAATTTGGAATTTTAAAATCCACAGGCTCAATTTGTTTAGTTTATGTTACACACAGCTTCCGGCAACGAAGTAACGGACTTCTGCTACTCCTTGAGTTTGGTCAAGCATTGTTAGCCTTTACCACTATGCACTATGTAGCGATGTTGCGAAATGAAAAAAAGTAAAATTTGTCCTTCCTTAGATGATAAAGTTATGAAAAAGAGTGCTTTATTTTAATATAAATCATTTGTACACACGTTAAATTCGTATATGTTTATTAGAAAATATAAATAAAATTTTTATGGAAAGGCAATACTAATCGTACAATATTTGACATTCGTTAAAGTCACAAAAATATTATACATATATAACTTCCTTACTCTAATTTAAATGTATTGCATATTAAAACCAGTGAGCGGAGTAGTATAGTCGGACGAGGTCGACCATTTGCCGACTTTCTGCGGTTATATATTCTGAGTCTGGGTAATATTTCGCGAGTTTTGCAACCTCTTGTCCGATTATATATCAACAGCTCCACTTTCTACCCCTAGCATATTTTCCAAGTCTTGTTTTCCCGAGGTAAATATTTACGTCATAAAATAAAAATTTAGTCGCTTTAGGTTTTAGGTTGATTTGACCCACGGAACCGATCATCATCTAAACAGTCGTTCTAAACATTTGATCAGATCCCCTTCACCATGTAAATCCAGCTGCGATGTTATGCATATAAAAATGGCCCCTAGAGCGACTAGAAAATCTTACAAAAGAACAATTTTCGGTTCATTGCACCCCCTAAATAACATCTCAACATCACCGAAAATTATTGGCGTCGTCTTGACTATAACCGGAACTTCATGTAATTTCAGTGCGTCATTTCCACCCTTCAATCGGATTAATAGAAATACTAAACAATATCATAACACATAGATACCTTTAAATATTTACGTATAAATCCCACATCCGAGTACATACAGCCATAAAATTGGAATCAATTTGAAGTTCAACATACGCCCCGGAATACAAATTTTAAAAATTTTCACAGAAAAACATTGACCGATCTTCTTCAAAAGTCATACTCATTCCTTGGCCAGATTTCGTTCCTGGTATAAAATTTTGTGGTGTTCGGGTCATAACTGTTACCTCTAGAGCGACCAGGAAAACAGACAAAAACCAGTAAGGAAAGTAGTAAAGTCGGACTAAGCCGACTATATGATACCCTTCACCACTTTGGGGATATTCTACAAATGTATCTTTACAGATGTCGTCTTTTCAAAGGAACATTGAGATAAAATTGAACGAACATAAAAATGTGATCTTTATCTATAAGTTCACGGTTTAAAATGTAATATCAATCAAGTACCCATTGATTATTTGGTTTACAATCAACATGAATAGGTCGAAATTATATATGAAAACTTACCCGAGATTTATTTATATTAATTTCAGTACGTTTTGCCAATCGGCCTAGCTATGGGTCTTTACTTAAAATCGGGAACTATATGTAAATCTGAACCAATTTCAAGAAAACTTGACACTCAAAAAGTTATAGTAACTTCAGTACATTGTCCAAAATTGCGTGCGGGTCGTCCAATCTTTGGTTCTTTAGTGCACATTAAATCGGACGAAATTATATATTGGAGCTATATCTAAATCTGACCCGATTTTCTCGAAACTTGGCACACGTCATTCTTGACCTAACTCAGTACTTTATTTCGTGCAAATCGAAAGATATATAGGGACTTTGGTGCACCATTTACATTAAATCGGACGAAGATATATATGGGAGCTATATCTAAATCTGAACCGATTTTCACGAAACTTGGCAGACATAATTCTAGGCCTTCTTCATTACGCTGTGCCAAATTTCGTGCAAATCAAAAGATTTCCAGGGACTTTAGTGGACTATTTACCTAAAATCGGGCGAGGCAATATATGGGAGCTCTTTCTAAATCTGAAAGAGCTCCCATATATTTGGCTAAATTTGAACCCTTAGAGCTCGAATCATGCAATTTGGTAATAAATGGTGCTCAGATTTAATTTATGGTCGATACTAATGTGTGGATTGTTAAGTTTTTCTTATATATGCAGTTTTCTGTGAAAATAAAATAATATGTTAATACATGTTTAAATAGTTCCCACATTCGCTTACGAAGTAGCGGGCATATGCTAATTAATTATATTCGAGTGTTTATATGATAAGAGGCCCCAATGTGCGTTATGAGATTTGATAGCTATTCCGTGTCCAAGATTAGGCTAAGTTAGATTAGTTTATGCTGTTCTTATGTAAAAGTATTTCACAATAAAATTAGAATTGAAATTGCCGCCAAACACTAAACTTGTGTTCCCGATTTCTCACAAACAATAGGTCCATCATATCTGCTAACTCCCCCACAATCTCTTAAAAATTCGAACATTAAAAAAATCCCAACTCGACTCTATACAGTACTTCTGTTGACCACCGCAAACCAAAGGCTGAGGCTATAAATCTGTCTGATTTATTTTGTTTGTTTTATATTCTTAGAAAAATTTTATGTGGACAATAATCAAAAGTGCCTAAAATATATTTTATATGCAACGAACCCAGTTACTGCATTAACAGCTGTT
>NW_026877707.1:0-22756 GCF_032173495.1 Musca vetustissima | reverse complement strand
TCGCTGTAGCTCAATACGTCTAACAATGTCAATGTCCGAGAATAGATGGCATAACTCAATGTTCATTCGACGGCGATATTCACCGTCAACGCAGATCGGCCCATAGATCTTTCGGAGAATTTTTCTCCCAAACACTCTAAGAGCTGCATCATCTGCTTGCGCAAATATCCATGCTTCAGATCCATATAACAGCACGGGTAGTATCAGAGTCTTGTAGAGTGTGAGTTTGGTCTGGCGGGAGGTGGCCTTGCTTTTCAGTTGGTTGCTCAGATCATAGTAACAACTGTTGGCCATCACTATCATTCTCCGAATTTCAAAACTGATGTCATTCGTTTTGTTTATGGCGGTACCAAGGTATATAAAATCTTTGACTACCTGGAAGCTGCAGTTCTCAAGTTCCACAGTTGGTCCGAGTCTACTGGCTTTGTCTTCTCGACGTTTACTGCCAGACCCACTTTGGCAGACTCCTTCATGATTTCTTCAAAGGTGGCTGTTACCGCTCACAGTGTTCGACCCATTATGTCGATGTCATTGGCGTAGGCGAGTAACATGTGTTGTTTGGTGTACAGAGTGTCATTTCTGTTCACTTTTGCCTCTCGTATGACCTTTTTCAACAGGATGTTAAAAAGGTCACACGACAAACTGTCACCTTGTCTGAATCCTCGATCGGTATTAAATGGCTCCGAAAAGTCCTTTCCGACTTTAACTGCTGATCTTGTGCCAATTTATGTTATCCTGCATAGCCGTATTAATTTTGCTGGAATTCCAAACGCAAACATGTCTTTAAACATCTCGGAACGGATAGGGCTTTCGAATGCGGCTTTATAGCCGACGAATAGATGGAATGTGTCGATGTGGTTTTCGTGGGTTTTTTTCCAGGATTTGTAGCAGAGTGAAAATCTGGTCAATGGTGGATTTGTCTGGTCTGAAGCCGCATTGTTATGGTCCAATAATGTCATTGACCAATGGCTTCAGTCGTTCACACAGTACTCTGGATAGTACTTTATATGAGATGGGAAGGAGACTTATTCCTCTATAGTTGGTATATATCGTCTTGTCTCCTTTTTTATGCACGGTACACAGGATGCTAAGGTTCCAATCAGTGGGCATGAATTCATCTAGACAAATTGTACTAATCAGCTTCTGCATGCTCCTTACCAGCATCTGACCACCAGTCTTCATAACTTCGGCTTGTAACCCATCGGCACCAGCTGCTTTATTATTCTTCAGCCGATTGATTGATTGATTTTGACTTCTTCTTGGCTAGGTGGTATACACTCTATATCATCCTCTATTATTGGTCCTGGGGTATCCTCTTCACCGCTACTATTTGATACCTTCCAGATCCTCAGCACGCTGTCTGCATCTGCACTAGGTTTCCTTCTTCATCTCTACAGAAGGATGTGCCTGCACCAAAGCCTGTGGTTTTGTGTTTTACCGGTTGGTAGTATTTTCGGACTTCATTCTGACTCCTGTGCATCTCGATTAGCTCAGGCTCACGTTTTTCTTGTTCTTTCTTTTTTTCTCCAAAAAACGTTTCTCCTCTCTCCTTTTCTGCCGATAGCTCTCCATCGCATTACTCGTTGCTACCGTTTCATTACGCCACTTCTGATCGTACCACGGATTTCATACAAATGGTACACCAAAAAATCCGAGTCAGCTCGTTTGAGACGCCCGATTTCGTCTCAATGGTCTTCCAAAGATTCTATGTCTGCTCTATCTACAGGATTTTGTAGATATTATGTATGTACCCAAAGTGGTGACGGGTATCATATAGTCGGCCCCGTCCGACTTTTGAACTTTTCTTACTGTTTGTGTACCCCACGCAACTATGTTGTCAGGGTATTATAGCTTTGTGCAGCCCCAAGAGTTTGTAACGCAGCGAAATATTGGTCCTAGACCCACCTTTAAGTATACCGATCGTCATATCTCGACTAGCTGAGTCGATCTAGACATATGTGTCGGTCCGTCCGTCTGTCCATTATAATTTGTAAACACGATACAGGCCACATTTTGGGACCAATCTTCACGAAATTTTGCATGTAGGTTGGGTTCTGGCCAATGAAGGCCCCTATTGTTCTTGGAAAAGATCAGTTAATATTTAGGGGATGAAATGGACCAAAAACTTTATTTTTGTCGGTTTTTCTGGTCTGGTTTCTGGCCAGAGGCCGCAATTATGGCCCAAACATGGCGAATTTTTGCATGGAGAAGGGGATCAGGTCAAAGAATAAGCATGCCTGTTTTGATAAAGATCGGTCAATATTTAGCGGGTAAAAAGGGCCCTGACTTTTGTGTGAAAAATTACAAAATTTGTATTCTATAGCGTATAGATTTACCCCTGAAGGACATAGTCCCGAGAAGTTGATAGTATATCCAAGAGGAGTGGTTGACTTTTCAACTGATACCAATTTTATGGTTGTATGTACTCGGATATGGGAATTACACTTACAAATTTACAGGTGCTTACTTATTCATATATTATTTAGTAACCCACTACCACACTAGAGGGCGAAAATATTTCGCTGATCGCTTTGAAATTTTTCATGAGGTTCCAGTTATGGTCAAGGACAATGCTTATAATATTCGGTGATGACCAGATAATAATTTTGGGATGAAGTGGACCGAAAACATAATTTTTTTGTGTTTTTTTCTATTCGATCTATAGGCCACAATTATAAGACGAACCTCACAACCCACGGTGAAGGGAATATGAACATGTAGATAGAAGGACTGTACTAAATATTAGTAATATTCGGAAAATATGTCAGTGTAAGGAAGAGGTGCTTTTGGCCTCTTATCGGGAAAGAGGGTAAAACTATCACGAAATATTGTCCAGGCTCGGAATAAAAAAACTTCGCAGAAAGTTTGAGTTCTGTAGTAGTTGTGTAGGGTATCGTATTGTCGGCCCCGTCCGACTATACTGCTCCGTTCACTGGTTTAGTGATGTTAAGATGATTTTTTGGAGGTGCAAACAATATTTTTGTCAGATTTTCTGCCAGGCCAATATTATATGCAGAACAGCACATATTTTACACGGTTAACCAAACCAAATATGATCGGCCAAATCAACTAAAACCTAAAGTGACCAAATTTTTATTTTATGGCGTAAATATTTACATCAAGAAACCAGATTTCGAGAATATGCTAGGTTTAAAAAGTGGAGCTGTTGGCCTATAATGGGTTAGAGGAAAATATTACGAAGTATTGCCCAGGCTCAGAATATAGATCCGCAAAAAGTTAGATTGTCGTGGTAGTTATGTAGGGTATCATATGGACGGCCCCGCCTTACTATACTGCTCCGCTCACTGGTTTATACCAGGATGCGCAAAAATTCGCTCGCGAATGATTCAAAATACATTATTTTTGTTTTGTGCTCATTATACCCTTCACCACACTGTGGTACACGGTATTATGTCTTTGTGCATATGTTTGTAACAGGCAAAAGGAATCGAGATAGACCCATAGTTCCTTTTGAGAATATGCATAGAATCACTTCCTGAGTCGATTTATCCATGTAAACAAAGTACAGGTCGCATTTATGATCCGAATTGGATGAAATTTGGCATAGGTCACTTATTTGGCCCAAGGACGAACCCTATTGAAATTGAGAAAAATCGGTTCAGATTTAGATATAGCTCCCATATATATATTCGTCCGATTTGATGTAAATGGTGTACCAAAGTTCCTAAATATCTTTCGATTTGCACGAAATTTTGCACAGCGTAATGAATTAGGTCTAGAATGATATGTGTTAAGTTTCCTGAAAATCGGTTCATATTTAGGTATAGTTCCCATATATAGTTTCGGCCGATTTTAGGTAAATGGTGCACCAAAGTCCCTGAAAATGATTTGATTTGCACGAATTTTGGCATAGCGTATTGAATTAGGTCTAGAATTACTTGTGCCAAGTTTCGTAAAAATCGGTTCAGATTTAGATATAGCTCCTATATATAGTATCGCCCGATTTTAGGTAAATTGTGTACCAGAGTCGCTATATATCTTTCGATTTGCACGAAATTTTGTATAGCCCACTGAATTAGGTCTAGAATGATGTGTGCTAAGTTTCGTGAAAATCGGTTCAGATTTAGATATAGTTTCCATATATAGTTTCGCCCGATTGTACGTAAATGGAGCACCAAAGCCCCTGCAAATTTTGATTGGCAAGAATTTTGGCATAGCGTACTAAATTAAGTCTAGAATGATGTGATGGTTTTAACTAAATTGTGCGCTAAAGATCCATAGCTAGGCCGATTGACATAACGTACTGAAGTTAATATAAATTAATCTCTGACAGGTTTGCTTGAAATCGGCTCAGATATAGATATAACTCAGCTTCCATATATAATTTTGACTTATTTATGTTGATTGTACACCAAATTATCAATGGGTGTCTGATTGGGATTAAATTTTGAACAGTACAGCGACGTCTTTTCGGATACATATGTAGAATATACCCAAAGTGGTGAAGGGTATCATATAGTCGGCCCAGCCCGACTTTACTACTTTCCTTACTGGTTTTTAGAATGAATTTATGGCGATATATTCTTTACCAAACGAACATTCACCAAAGAATGGTCGCACACATAACAAACCAGTAAGAGCACACAACAACGATCCTTCGTATCGTTTGGTGGTTGAAATTCTTTCTGACATTCTCTCACGAATGAAAACAAACATGTTTGTTGTTGTTCTTCAGCGGGAAATGCTCGCGAAAGAATGAATCGACGACGCTTACAGCGAAATTTTATCGTTCGTGAATTTTTCGTACAATGCGAACATTCGCGAGAGAATGCAAATGCTTGTGCATTCATTGTAACTTTATCATTCGCGATAAATTGAAAACATTCGAATTTTCGCCCGTGAGCATTCGTGAGAAAGAGCGTATTTTAATCATTCTTCGCACCCTGGTTTATACGAAGATTTGACATCTATAAAAGGTAAATTTTCGATTAGAAGAACTAATTATAATATCCATTGCATGTAGGGACCACAAAGAAAATTTACAAAAACCAAAAAAGCAGCCTAAAGCTAGAAATCACTTAAGATGTTATAATAGAACACACACACAAACACAAAATGCACACAACCGAACTGAATAGAAGAACTTCAGATATGTATATAGACAGTATATTTGTATTTATGCTAGCGTGTGGTTTGGCTAACAATAAGTCCAGATTCGAACTAAGAAACCGAATTAAGAGAACAAAAAACACAGACAAAAACAACAAAAATAGTTTACCTACAAAAGAATGGCATTTACAAAATTATGAGGCTATGCAAAGAAGGCAGACAGAGGACTAGATTTGCTACAGAACAACAACTGGAAAAAAGGGAACCAACCACAATATCATCAAACAAATTACTAAACACAGAACAACAACGAACATCAAAGACGACTTTTTTATAGAGACCAAAGGAATGCATTTCAATTGTGCTGCATTTGCTGTTTTTGTTGTTGTTGCTGTGGTTGGTTTTGTCTGATTTGCAAAAGTCATTGAATTTTCAAGAACCACCACCCAAGGGGATATTTGGGAAACAAACAAAAAACAACTACAACAAATAGATGGCGTCTTAATGTTTCATATGGAAATCTATTGTTGCAAAAAAGAGGAGAGACGTTTGGGAAAATTGCAGCAATGTCCAGCATTGCCAAGGTATCCACAGAACAAACAACAACTACAGCAATTTAGTGATTACCGGACAATTGCACACATAAAAGTATAATGATTGTAATAAGCTTAGCTTTAAAGCGTGGAGGATAATGTGGCAAGGTACGGGCAGGGGTTGGAGGTGAACATTCAACGTGTGTTGGTACCCATCATAGGCACATGCCCTTTAAAGGGAAATATTTTCGTTTCCATATTTTATCATAGAAACGCCCATATCCCCATGTGCCATGATTGGTTTTTGCGCATTATTGACCTAAGATTTTTCCTAATGATAGTGTCGAGGGCGTTAGGCATTACATGGGTAATATATAATGATTACTAATCTTGCATGATAATAATATTGCTGTATAAAATTATTGCTATTATTTTTCATCGAATGCAAAATTATGTGAACAAACAATGGCAGGTTGCTGCAAGCACATTCCAGAGCGACATGGAGAAGAAGATACGACAATTGTTAGGTGTTTCGTAGAGAGAGAACAAATAACAATGATAAAATGGGCCAAAGTCAGGTCAGTTTGCGAAGACACCAGTCGATCATATTTATTTATTGGGAGTGAGACAAACAATTATTACACAGCATCACTTACTTGTGGTTTATAGTGTCAAAATAAATAAATAACCAGTAAAGAAAGTGATTATGTCGGACGGGGCCGACAATATGATATCCTTCACAACTGGGGATGTATTCAAGAGATGGGCATGGACCATGGACATGAAATTGTACGAACTTATATATGAGATATTTATCGGCCACACTTGAACACTCTGGTTTACTTTACTTAAAATCGGACGCGTATATATGTGTAAGCTATATCAAAAGGGCGACGTACGGGATGATAGATACCAAGCAACGACTCTGATTGCCTTTAGCATGGCAAAGCCCAGGCTTATCTTGATCACTCTTTCATCTCAACTAGGGACACTGACCTTCCCGCAGTGTCATCTGGGGTAGCCAATTTTATCATCCGTTGAAATAGTGAGGTGATATGTGCCGCGAGTTCAATCACAAGAACTACAAAAAAATGGGTCGAGGCCTCGAGTTAGTTCCCCACATTAATGTGAAAAAATAACAAAACCAGTGAGCGGAGCAGTATAGTCGGACGGGGCCGACCATACGATACCCTACACAACTACCACGGAACTCAAATTTTCTGCGGATGTTTATTCCCAGCCTGGGCAATATTTCGTGATATTTGCACCCTCTTGCCCGATTAGAGGTAAATAGCACATCTTCCTCACACTGAAATATTTTCCGAATATTACGAGTATTCAGTACAGCTATTGTCCAGATTCCCTTCACCGTGGGTTGTGCTGTGATGTTCGGCTTTCATATTTGGTCTATAGATCGACTCGAAAATAACACAAAGAATTAAGTTTTCGGTCCACTTCATTCCAAAATTATTATCTGATCATCACCGAAAATTATAGGTGTTGTCCTTGACCATAACTGGAACCTCATGGAACATTTCAAAGCGATCAGCGCTATAGTTCCGCTCTCTAGAGTGATAATGGGTTACTAAATAATATACGAATACGGAGATAACTGTAAATATTTAGGTGTAACTCCCACATCCGGGCACATACAACAATATAATTGGTATTAATTTAAAGGTCAACCACTCCTCTTGGATATAATACCAACTTCTCGGGTCTATGTCCTTCAGGGGTAAATATATACGCTATAGAATACAAATTTTGTCATTTTTCACACAAAAGTCAGGGTCCATTTGACCCGCTAAATATTGACCGATCTCTATAAAAACAGGCATGCTTATTCTTTGGCCCGATCCCCTTCTCCATGGAAAATTTCACGATGTTCGGGCCATTATTGCGGCCTCTGGAGCGACCAGAAAAACCGACAAAAATTTAGTATTTGGTCCATTTCATCCCCTAAATATTAACCGATCTTTTCCAAAAACAATAGGGGTCTTCATTGGCTAGAACCCAACCTACATGCAAAATTTCGTGAAGATTGGTCCATAACTGTGGCCTGTATCGTGTTTACAAATTATAATGGACAGACGGACGGACGGACGGACGGACGGACGGACACACATGTCTAGATCGACTCAGCTAGTCGAGATATGACGATCGGTATACTTAAAGGTGGGTCTAGGACCAATATTTCGCGGCGTTACAAACTTTTGGGGCTGCACAAAGCTATAATACCCTGACAACATAGTTGTGTAGGGTATAAAAACCAAACACCATAAAATGTCGACGCAAAAGTGTAAAGGTCCCATATCTGCGAATCTGCACTTGGAGTGAACTCAAGAAGTACAAAAGCCATTATTATTGCCTTAATGGCAATGCGATGGAAAGGGACAGGGGTAAGTAAATCAGACGATAACGCACTGTATTATAGCAGCCATGAAACGAGACATAAATTTGGCTGCGGATTCATAGTTAACAGGAGTATGAACGACCTCGTCTCCAGATTCACTCCAGTAGATGCGCGAATTTCTCTAATCCGTATAATAGCGAAGTTCTTCTACATCAGTCCTATTTGTGCCATGCTCCGACGGAAGACAAAGATGAGCAGACATATTTTACGAGCGCCTAGAAACATTATATGACCGACCTCTGCCCTTGGACATGACATTAATAATCTGCTAGGAGATTTTAACGTAAAAATCAGAAGGGAAAATATTTTGGATCCCACCGTCGATAAATTCAGCCTCCATGAAGAAATATCTGACAACGGCATGAGGATGATAGACTTCGCAAAAAAACCATTAAGGAAAGTAGTAAAGTCGGACTGGGCCGACTATGTATCCTAACAACTGCATGCCTATGTTCCTTCTTTCTCCAACCTATCCTAACATTATTTTCATTCGAGCAGATTAAGAGCCGTCTGCGTAACATGGGGAATATTTATGGAAAACGATTTATAGCACAATTGATACATGCTACAATCTATATGTATGTGGGAGCTATATCTAAATCTCAACCATTTTCACGAAACTTAGCACACATCTTTCTAGATTTTATTCAGTACGCTATGCCAAATTTTGTACAAATCGAAGGATATATATAGGGACCTTGGTGCACCATTTACATAAAATCGGACGAAAATATATATGGGAGTTATGTCGAAATCTAAACCGATTTTCCCGAAACTCACCACTCATCATTCTAGACTCAATTCAGTACGTTATGCCAAATTTCATTCAAATCGAAAGATATATAGGGACTTTGGTACACCACTTACCTTAAATCGGACGAAAATATATATGGGAGCTATATCCAAATCTGAACCTATTTTCAGGAAACTTGACATACATCATTCTAGACCTAATTCATTACCCTGTACCAAATTTCGTGCAAATCGAAAGATATATAGGGACCCTTTACATTAAATCGGACGAAAGTATATATGGGAGCTATATCTAAATCTGAACCGTTTTTTCCCAATTTCAATAGGGTTCATCCCTGGGCCAAATAAGTGACCTATGCCAAATTTCATCCAATTCGGATTATAAATACGACCTGTACTTTGTTTACAATTTAACATGGACAGACAGACGGACGGACGGACATTCTTAAATCGATTTAAAAAGTGATGCTATGCATATTCTCAAAAGGAACCATGGGTCTATCTCGTTTCCTTTTGCCTGTTACAAACATATGCACAAAGACATAATACCCTGTACCACAGAGTGGTGAAGGGTATAAACATGATAGTTAGCAAGCATCTGGATTTCTCCTGATCAGAAATCAAATTGATCATATTTTGATAGACGGAAGACATTCGATACGAGAACCGAATATCGAGTCGGACCATTACAGCTATTGTGACAGCCAAGGTTCGCACTCGTCTTAATGTAGCAGCAAAGGTGCGATCTAATGTAACACGGAAACTCGACGTCGAAAAGCTGCAAACACAACAGATGGAGGAAGTATACTCCGCTCAACTTACCCACTTGCTTGACGAAAGCAATCCTAGTCCCTATAATAATATATAAGCACAATGGCAAAGAATTACCCACTCCCTACAAACTGCAGCAAAAGCAAAAC
Source organism: Musca vetustissima (assembly GCF_032173495.1). Classification (NCBI taxonomy): domain Eukaryota; kingdom Metazoa; phylum Arthropoda; class Insecta; order Diptera; family Muscidae; genus Musca; species Musca vetustissima. The sequence goes on along the minus strand of NW_026877707.1, from coordinate 13,067 downwards.
TTGGGTACCAGAAACCGCCATCAAGAAACTCGTGGTACGATCAGGAGTGTCGTAATGATACTGAGGTGAAAAACGCAACGTATAGGGCAACATTGCAGACAATAGCAACACGTAATGTGATAGAAAATAAGGGGGGGATGGGGGGTGGTTTTAAGAGAGAGGAGAAACGTATTTTCAGAAGAAAGAACCAGAAAGACCACCTAGACAAGATGAGGTCAGAATAACAATTAATAGGCTGAAGAATTATAAAGCATCTGGTAAAGCCGATGGATTACCAACCGAACTATTCAAGATGCTGGGAGCATGGACCAGCTGATTAGTACAATTTGGCTAGAGGAATACATGCTCAATGATTGGAACCTCAGCATCATGTGTTCCGTGCACAAACAGAGGAGACAAGGCGATATGTGCCAACTATAGAGGAATAAGTCTTCTTCCCATCGCATATAAAGTGTTATTCAATGTGAACAACTGAAACCAATGCTGAATGACATTATTGGATCATACCAATGCGGCTTCAGACATGGCAAATCCACCATAGGCCAGATTTTCAAAGATTTTTTTTTTCAAAGATGTACGGAATGACAAAATACCGAAATATGGGAGATGTGCCGAAACATGAACCTATATATCCAATTTTCAATGCCATAGATCCACTCTATGTTAAAAATTACATATATACAAAGTTACCTGATAATTTTAAAATCCAACTTACTTTTGGTTTTATACCTCAATCCGTAAACTTCCCCTACGGATATGATTTATTCAGATATGGAAATCAATTAAATAAAAACAAACACATCAAAATGATAAACTTTGTTTTATACGAAAAACAACAATACTTTCTTCCCTTTGGTAGTCCATCATCACTTGTGTTTTAATGATCTTCTGTTTTGCGGCAAAACAAACAACCAGGACTGTTCCCATTGCAGTTGCCGATGATAGGATTTCCTGCAAACGATAGTGTCATGTTAAACCAATTCAGAAAAAAAAACAACGAGGGGACAACTGAAATCGAACCATACGGAGAAAAAAATATACAAAAAACAACAAAAATCAAACAGTTCAACTGAAGTTCAGTTCTTCCGCTTAGTTGTGGCAGTCCGGGGTAAATGGTGAACCAAAACAAGGAAAAAACGAACACAAAATGACAGGCGTAGCCTTAACACTTAACAATGTCAACGAATACCACTTCATCATTATCGCGGCAACATCATCTCCAGTCTGACATATCAAGCCAGCCAGTCTGTCCGTCAGCCAGTGTGGTAGATAGATACCCTGACCGTGAACAAACCCAAAAGCAGTAACCCAAACAATCCGCCAGCATGCTAGATAGCTGGCCAACCAACCAGTCATCATATCATCATCAGCATCAACACCAAGCTCTGACGGTGCTAGCAAAACGAAAAAACGCATCTTTTCGGTTTTGGACTTAATCGCAAATAAACTCACACCCATTCACTCGGTACCAAACACACCAGTCATATCCGCAGAGACGGAAAAATGCCAGTGCAATCAATACAATGTGAAGGTATGGTGGTGGCATACGACGGCAAATGTTGTGATAGGTTTGGGTATGCGGTATGGAAATGTAGGGAATTTTTATACCCTACACAACTATGTTGTCAGGGTATTATAGCTTTGTGCAGCCCCAAATGTTTGTAACGCCGCGAAATATTGGTCCTAGACCCACCTTTAAGTATACCGATCGTCATATCTCGACTAGCTGAGTCGATCTAGACATGTGTGTCCGTCCGTCCGTCCGTCTGTCCATTATAATTTGTAAACACGATACAGGCCACTGTTATGGACCAATCTTCACGAAATTTTGCATGTAGGATGGGTTCTGGCCAATGAAGACCCCTATTGTTTTCGGTTAATATTTAGGGGATGAAATGGACCAAATACTAAATTTTTGTCGGTTTTTCTGGTCGCTCCAGAGGCCGCAATTATGGCCCAAACACCGCGAATTTTTGCATGGAGAAGGGGATCGGGTCAGAGAATAAACGTGCATGTTTTGATAAAGATCGGTCAATATTTAGCGGGTCAAATGGACCCTGACTTTTGTGTGAAAAATGACAAAATTTGTATTCTATGGCATATATATTTACTCCTGGAGGATGTAGACCCTAGGAGTTGATAACATATCCAAGAGGAGTGGTTGACCTTTAAATTGATACCAAATATAGTGATGTATCTACTCAGATGTGGGAGTTACAGTCAAATATTTACATGTGCTTACGTATTCAGATATTATTTAGTAATCCATTACCACATTAAAGGGAGAAATATCGCGCTGATGGCTTTGAAATTTTTCATGAAGTTCCAGTTATGGTCAAGAACAACGCCTACAATTTTCGGTGATGATCAGATTAAAATTTTGGGATGAAATGGACCGAAAACATAATTTTTTGTGTGTTTTCGAGTAGAGTATAATCCGAAAATCACAACACACCCACCGTGAAGGTAATCTGGACAAGTAATTAGAAGGACTGTACAAGAGGAGGCTGTACAAGAGGGGGCAAATATCAGGAAATATTACTCAGACTCGGAATAAACATCCTCAGAAAGTTAGAGTTCGTGGTAGTTGTGTAGGGTATCGTATGGTCGGCCCCGTCCGACTATACTGCTCCGCTCACTGGTTTAAATTTCATAATGGGATGAATGGAAAAACCATGAATGCATAAAGCGTAGACGGATATAGGAGTAGATTTTAAAGAATATTTTCTCAAGGTCTACAAGCGTGGATTTTTTAAAGAATATTTTCTCAAGGTCTATCAGCATGGATTTTTTAAAGAATATATTCTCAAGGTCTATGAGCGTGGATTTTTTCAAGAATATTTTCTCAAGGAATTAAAAAAAATATATTTTTTCAAGGACCATGAGCGTGTATCTTCAAAAATAAGGTTGGATTTTGTAAATAATACTTTTCTCAAGGACCATAAACGTGGATTTTTAAAGAATATTATCTCACGGACAATGAGCATGGATTTTTATAAAATATTTTCTCAAGGCCCATGAACGTGTATCTTCACAAAATAAGTGTCGATTTTTAAAGAATATTTTTCTTAAGGGTCATAAACGTCGATTTTTATAGAATATTTTCTCAAGGACCACGAGCGTGTATCTTCAAAAAATAATATTATTCTCTAGGACCCTAAAAGTAGATTTTTAAAGAATATTTTCTCAAGGTCCATAAGACTGGATATTGTAAACAATATTTTTTTTAAAGGTCTATAGGCCCATATTTTGTAAATCCCCCACCATAAGTTAGATTATATATTAAATGTTGTTCACGGGAGGGTTAATTTGGATTCCAATTGGATAGAAAATCTCCCCTTCATATAACGTTACCAAAACCCATTACCATTATATACCAACCCTATTCCGGGTTCATGAATGGTATCCGATATTTTAATGGCTTTACACGCATTTCTCCAGCGCAGTGGTTTTAATTTGGGTCTATAAGCCTATTGATACACAGCCCCCAATATAAATGTTCCGCATGATGTCTCGGCCGAAAATATTCAATATGGATCCACACACAAAAGATCCGCTCTATTTTCCGATTTTTAAAGGCTGAGCCGTATTTTCCCATCGAAGTTGCTGTAATTTAGCATTCCGAGTTTTTAGAAGGTGAACAAAATTTCACAAAAACTTGTGCGTGAATTCATAAGCCCCATACAGAGTTTCCACCTCATTTTTCGGTATTTTGAAGGTTTTAACCTATTGCAGTGAGATAAACATTTCGGCAGAAAATATATCATACTATGATCCGATTGGAACATTTTTCTGATACCATCCAGTTCTTGACCCAAGACTTGTCCATATGAGTTCACGTCCAATGATTTTATTTTAAATATAATGACGAATATGAACTCATGTGGAGCCCAGGTTACCAATGCCACTCATTTCCTCCAGAAGGTTGTCCCTTCTATTCGTGGTGGATTAGGTGCCTCGTACCCCTAGTTCCCCTTCAGGTAAATCTCTTCAGCAATATCTGTGTGTTGAGAATTCTATATCCACACATATGAAGACCATCGTTCAGCTTCTTCACCAACTTCAGTTTTTTTCCCAATCCCATAAGTAACGTGGTGGAATCCGCAAAGAGATCACCATATCGGTGAACGCAACGACCTCCAGCTTACACCTTCCCAAAGAGGTCAATTTGATTAATTGTTTTCCTAAAAAAGTCCACAGACTCCATAGTCTCACAATTATTGACCTTGATCCGCTTTGTATAAGGTAAAAACAAAAGGTTCCGACTCTCAACTTCGTCTGTTAGGAAAAAGTCATTCAGACTCATATCGACTGACAAGCAATGATATTCACTGATGTACACTTCGACATATGCTCGGTCAATGATTATCTCTCGTAATGCGTCTAGCTGAGCAGCAGTGACCCTATGTTTCGGCTGCGATTTCTGGGACCTATAATTGTAGGCGTCGCAGAAGTAGACGCGGGTATCGCGAGTACTTCATGTTCCATATCCGTGGCGTCATGGCCACCCTTTTTGTAGGCCCTTCTAGCCGAGTCGAGCCCTCGGCTACCAGTGGAAAGATATGCTGTCTAGTCGAGTGGGGTTAAAAACTGGCCATCGTCTACCAATAGAATTCGCCGTGAGGTAGTCGTTGTATGACCGAGTGGGGCTCCAAAACGAGCCCTCGGCTACCAGTGGAAAGATATGCTGTCTAGTCGAGTGGGGTTAAAAACTGGCCCTCGTCTACCAGTAGAACTCGCTGTGAGGTAGTCGTTGTATGACCGAGTGGGGCTCCAAAACGAGCCCTCGGTTACCAGTGTTAGGACCTGCTGTTTAGTCGAGTGGGGTTGAAAAACGAGCCCTGAGCCCCGAGCCATCGGCACTCCGAGTGCCGTCACCGGGCTACACTGTACCTTAATGCCGCCAACCTCCGACTACCGTCACCGTTCTTTAAACGAAGTGCCACATACGATCTACCCACCTTCATCGTGATAAACCTGACTCCAAACCCACATGCAATAACATCGATCCAATAGCTAAACACCCTAACTTTTTAGTTGGTCCTTCGTTCAATATTCTTCGTAATCTCTCGTGCCAAAACTTCTTCTATTACCGCATATCAAAACCTCGTCCCGTGGTCTACTTTTCCTCAGAGCAATATCGAGTGATTAAGAACAATAGGTGTTAAGAGTAGTGTTTTATAGTGTTACTTATAAGAAATAAAATCGGTTTAAACGATAATGATTTAAGAGATTTAAAGTGCGACTTTTCTCTCACACAACGAAAATAAATTGTTGTGACGACCATGTTCCCCGCTGAACCTTTCCTAGCTTCAATGTGGTAAACACGTCGTCACAGACATCTCATCATTCAGAAGATACCTCGAAGATCCTGATTTGTCATAAATTCTTGGCATACTTTTTCCAGTCGCTCTTGGACTACTGATAGTACTTTACTCAGTTGGAGGGTTCAATTGAGCCAATTTAACACGCTACATCGGAATGATTTCGATCAATAAGTCACTCGCATTATCATTCGCATAGGTCCTTGAGAACTTTCGAGTACATTTGAGATAAATCGAATTTTAATCTGAATCGTATCCTGTCTCGCTCGATGAACCAGTTACAGAAATTAACTTACCTTCCGTTAATCTTTTTATCGTAGGTTTCCTAAGCAATGACACATTTGTTAGTTGTTTGAGTTGATGGGTCATCCATAGTGTCATTTTGCCTTGGTAACATCGATTTGACACTGACCGCCATTGAGTTGATGATTCTATCTCCGCCAATATATGTCACCTCTCTCATCACCTTTGATAATTCATGTTGCTTTAGAGGAGTCACCTGATTCGCCCTGGGAGTTCAAGGACCATAAACATAGATTTTTAAGAAATATTTTCGAAGGATCATAAGCTTCGATTTTATAAAACAATATGTTCTCAAGACTTATATGCGCATATTTTCTTTAAAATATTTTCTCAAAGACAATTTGTGTGACATTTTTAGAAATATTTTCTCGCGGCCAATGCGTGGATTATATGCATTAATTTAATACTTCCAAATTCCACGCTTATCATATGCACCTCCATAGAAAAGAACTCATGAAAAATTCATTGAATTCTTTTTTTTTTGTTATTGCTGCTGCTGTGGAGTATAACAACCCCATTATTTGGTGAGTTTTGTGCGGTGCTGTTGCCTTTTCGCGTATCTCAGCTAGTACCAGCACCTCTATCATCACTGCATCAGCATCATCATATTCGATGTCACATTTTCTTCGTCAATTCCTTCTGTTGGTGCGCCTTTTTTCTGTTCCTGCTACCATTTCGTATTCATTCAAGTTGTCATAGAATCGCAAAGACAAATACTGAAAATTATTTTTAATGCATTTTTGAGTGTATGCGGACGCATTGCACCGATTCCAAGTCACCGTCACCTCCACCGCCAACCCATCCCAATCATCTGAAAGCAGGCTCCTAACGCTGCAAATGACTTCAATGTTGGTTTGGGGCCATGACAATGGCAGAGACATTCGCATCGAAATATCAAAAATCAATTGCTCTTGTGATTGTCGTCAGCGCGAGGGTGGCGGGGGTGGGCTAACAAACGCGATTTTTCATTCCATTTCTGTCTTAGCCCCAGGAGTTGCTTGCCTGACCGTCGTCTGTTGGTCTGTCTGACAGACAATCCGTCCCTCGGCGATGGTTCGATAGAAACGCAAAAAAAACATAATTTTCATCATCGACAATATCATCGGTGGTATTTTTATCAAAACCTAAGAAAACATATCTATGAACGTGTGGATCTCGGAGACCTGTGTCACCCCCAGTTGCCACAGATATGACTGGTGCATCGACAGTCACATGGTTAGTATTCCATTGACTGCTGATGTTGGTTTTTATTCAGTTCTCCGCTTCGCTCCTGCAAACACTTTAAAGTGATATTAATTGCTTACTGTTCGACTCTGAGGGTAAGGCGGATTCGATGCGACAATTGCAGCATCTGCATCCATTGACTGGTTGTTGGATGATGACGATTGTTTGACACGGCGTGGTGTGGTCTTCTGAGGTGATGATGTGTACTGACGTTGAGGTGAAGTTGTTGTGTGCGTATCAGCAGATATTCGCGTAGACTAGTCTAGTGAGCGGAATGCAATCAGTCGATGTCGGCATGTGTTGTTAATAAAATAAAATTGGGAAGGCAAATATGATTAAAGAAAAATGTTGCAGATGTCGACACAATAAATTTTGTTGGCGCCTACAATTGTTATTTGCCATTTTTTCGCAATTAAAATTTGGAATTTACTTTCCATTTTCGGTGGGGGGAAATATTTTCCGCACACTGCTATGGCATGTGGAAAATCAAGTAAATACGAAAAAATTGACTCCCGTTGAGTTGATTGACAATATGTGCACGTAGTTTACTTAGATTATATGAAATATTTTATTGTTGAGGTCTGCTGGGTGTAGAAAATGATTGGAGGCATTTTCACTTTGACAAATTAATATTTTAATCTGAATCGATTTGAAGAAACTTGACACACTTCAGACTAGACTCAATATGCTATGCATGCGAGTAATGTCGGATCAATTCAACTGACGTTGGATTTTTGATACACCAATTTACATGAAATCGGAATATGCAATATTTTAACATATTTCTGGCTTTTAACTTACTTGTCCCGACAAAAAATTCTGCACTTTCCAAGAAGAAAATTTTAAAATTTGACATTATCACGGACTCGCTCTGGTCGTTTCTGAATATATTGACCCTACAATACTCTAAATAAAAGACCGCGGTTTCAAAGTCAATTCTGAACGTAATTAATGTAGATCGTAACAACCTGGATACTGTCAATAGATTCTGCAAACATTAGTTTACAATATCCAGACACTATTCACTTTCCAGGGAAAATTTTTATAGATTACTAAACAAAATAAAAAGGGTGAAAAATACATAAAGTTCGGATGGTTTCATCTTTTATACCCTCCACCATAAGGGGCGGTTTCAAATTACTTGAAATCGGTCTGTTTCAATTGGCAGGAACTCTATTTGGAAGTTATGAATTATATTGACATTCCCGAAAAAATTTTATTCGTGATGGAATTCAAGCGTCATAGTGTCATTTCTTTGGACGGAAGAAAACATCAACATCAGCAGAAAGTGGTGAACTGCCGAATTTGTGTTTCTCCGATGAGAAAACATTCGTTGTCCTTCGGTTGGCCACCAGAAATAAAGCTGTATCAGAATAAATATTATCGCGAAAATATTCTGGAAGGTAAATTAAAGCCTTGGGCACTTACACATTTTGGCCGCAGACCTTGGACATTCCAACAGGTCTCAGCACCATCGCACTCAGCACGCGCCGCCCAGGAATGGTTACAAAATGAGGTTCCTTACTTCATTTCCAGCGCACAATGGCCACCAAAATCTCCGGATACCAATCCGTTGTACTATTGTGTCTGGAGTATTTTGGAAAGCAAGGTTGGCACTAAAAAATACCAAAGTGTCGATCACCTCAAGCAAACGCGTCGCTGGGAATGGGCCAAAATACCGCAGAACAACATTCGAGCAGCGTGTGACGGTTTGAAGGTCATAATTCGTGCCAAAATCACGATACCGATCGTTTTGAAATTTTACACTGGTATTGCCATTACTCATCGGATGTTGGTATTACAAATGTGGTATATAGATCCACGTTGTAGTATAGCGCTCATATAACGGTATTTTGGGAGTTTTAGACATTTTTTTCAACAGAATCAACTGTATATTGGTATTTAGGATTCAAATCGGCTATTAGGTCTGCCTACGAAAAATTGCCAATATTCCGGGTAGTTCCCATATTCGGTATTTTGAATGTTTTGGGCACATTTTCCTTCCTAATAAAAGTCTATACTAATCAAAGAGTAAAGTGATTGACTGACTGTCTTAACTGACTAACAATAAGGCTGGGTTTTTGAAAATTCGTACTAGAACGGCACGAAAAGTACTAAATATGGTATCATTTGTATTTGGCAAACCGGTGCAGCTAGAACTCGTATTGAGGGTCATTGGTGGAGTGTAGAATAGATGCAGCAAAGGTTTTTTGGACATTCGAACTATAAGTATTTCCTACCATGTGAATGGGTAGAGCTAAAAACATGAAATTTAGAATGCAAATAAAGGTTGAGAAGTAGGGTCGATATAAGGAGGTGGCTTTGATTGCGTGTACTCATTTATACGAAAATTACGATATGGTACTATATTTGGTACAATTTTTAATTGGCGGTACAATCGTGCTGCAATCCTGAAATTTGAAATTAACATTACAGCTGGAGTGCATGATTCGAATATGCACGTAGTTTTGGAACTTTTTTACTTATGTATACGAAAAGTACTGAATCGTACTATAATTGGTACAATTTTTCGATTTGCACGAAATTTTGCACAGAATACTGAATTAAGTCCAGAATGATGTGTGCTAAGTTTCGAGAAAATCGGTTCAGATTTAGATATAGCTCCCATAGCCCAAAGCCCCTATATATCTTTCGATTTTCACAAAATTTGGCACAGAGTACTGAATTATGTCCGGAATGATGTGTGCCAAGCTTCGGAAGAAAATCGGTTCAGATTTATGTAGCTCCCATATATATAGTTTCGTCTGATTTAAAGTAAATGGTACACCAAAGTTCCTATATATCATTCGATTTGCACGAAATTTGGCATAGAGTTCTGAATTAGGTCCAGAATAATGTGCGCCAAGTTTCAAGAAAATCGGGTCAGATTTATATATAGCACCCATCAGGGTCGTACGTAAAGGGGCGGCCCAGGGGGCCATTTATCTTTGGTTAAAATTTTTACTAGTTTTGCAGGTTCAGGAACCGTTTTCGAGCAAAAAGTGGCAAAACCTCTAAAAATAGTAGTATCTTTCCGGTTCTGAAGCGGAACTCATAATATACAATAGTTCCCATATAAATGACTCGATCGATTTAAGGAATTTTGAATGCAACCCCACGTGATGTGGTCTATAAAAAGTTCGTTTGATATGTACTCATATAGAGTGCATATCCAAGAGTGTAAGTTCATAATCCTCACCACTAGATTTACATATATCCGCATTACAGTTTAAATTAACACTTTCAGACTCGATGTATCTAAACAAAGTTTCACAATTTGTTGTCATAATAAATGTTGTTAACATTATTTCAATCTGACTAGATTCCACATGGTCAAGACACTGAAAGCTACAATCCACAATGTTAAACTGTAATGGCCAAGACCGATGTCAACAAACCGACAACAGTGATAATCAACAGCACACTTTTTACATTTTTACAAATTATGTAGGAAATGAAAATAAAAGTAAAATATACCTCCACACAAGACATTTGTCACGTTTATTTACAATATTAAAATTCAGATGAAATTTGAAGTAAATATTAAATTACGGAATTTGGGGTTTAAAACTGGGCCAGGAACTTTAACGTACCGAAAATTAAATCAGCAAACGGATAATGTCATAGATGCTAAAGGGGGAATGGTCTGAGAGTCAATGATGTTTACAATGGTGAGGCTGCTACCAACATAACCAATAATCATGGGATCCTAGTCTCTTACCCTCTCCTATTGGTGCCCAATAAGAACCCAATGAAAACCCGCTCAAGGACAACAAAATACCGAAAAAGTGGGGCGTAGCATTATATGGGAGCTATACATAAACGTGGACCGATATAGCCCATCTCCGAACTTGAGATGTCTGTAGACAAAAGACGAATCTATGCAAAATTGTGGCAATCTATCTCAATTCGTTTTACAACAGATAGGCGGGCATGTTTAAATCGTCATAGAATTTTACGTTGATCAAGAATAAGAATAGCCAGTAAGTCGGACTGACCGACTATATGAAACCCTTCACCACTTTGGGTATATTCTACATATGTATTCTAACAGATGTCGCATTTTCGAAGAAACATTGACATGCAATTTAACAAACTTAAATATGCGATCTTTATCTATAAGTGAACCGGCTAACATCAATTCCAACACATGCCATTCTGCAACCTATTCTATATTTTTTTTAAAGATTTTATAAGAGATTAATTTACATTAATTTCAGTACGTTTTATCCATCGGCCGAGCTATGTGTCTTTAGTGCACCATTTACTTAAAATCGGACGAAAGTATATACAGGAGCTATATGTAAATCTGAACCAATTTCAAGACAACTTGACACACGAAAGGTTATAGTAAGTTCAGCACATTGTACAAAATTGTGTCCCGGTCGGCCAAACTTTGGGTCATAAAGCACAATTTACATTAAATCCGACGAAAATATATATAGGAGATACATCGAAATCTGAACCGATTTTCACGAAACTTAGCACTCATCATTCTGGACCTAATTCAGCACCCTATGCCAAATTTCGTGGAAATCGAAAGATATATAGGGACTATGGAGCCTCATTTACTTTATAATCTGACAAAAATATATATGGGAGCTATATATAAATTTGACCCGATTTTCTCGAAACTTGGTACACGTCATTCTAGACTCAATTAAGGTAAAAGGGGCACCACAATCCCTATATATGTTTCGATTTGCACGAAATTTTGCATAGTATAGTGAATTGAGTCTAGAATGACGTGTGTCAAGTTTCGAAAAAATCGGGTCAGATTTAGATTTAGCTCCCATATATATATTCGTCCGATTTAAGGTAAATGGGCACAAAAGTCCCTATATATCTTTGGATTTGCACGAAATTTTGTAAGCCTAAAATGATGTGTTTTGAGTTTCAAGAAAATCGGTTTATAGGATCAGAAAAAATTATTTCGATGAGTTACAAACGGAAAAAACAAACGTTATATACCCTCCATAATATGGTGGAGGGCACAAAAATACATTTTTATACCCTTCACCACACTGTTGTACAGGGTATTATGTCTTTGTGCATATGTTTGTAACAGGTTAAAGGAAACGAGTAAGTCCCATGGTTCCTTTTGAGAATATGCATAGAATCACTTTCTGAGTCGATTTATGCATGTCCGCCGTCTGTTGGTCTTAAATTTTAAAGATCCGAATTGGATGAAATTTGTTTGGCCCAAGGACGAACCCTATTGAAATTGGGAAAAATCGGTTGAGGTTTAGATATAGCTCCCAGATAGAGTTTCGTCAGATTTTCAGTAAATAGTGCACCAAAGTCCCTATATATATATCTATTTTCACGAAATTTTGGATAGCGTGCTGAAGTCTAAAATAATCGGTTCAGATTAAGATATAGCACCCATACATATGTTCTTTCGATTTTATGTAAATGGCGCACAAAAGTCCCTGTTTAATTAAGTCAAGAATGATGTACATAAAGTTTCGTCCAAATCGGTTCAGATTTAGATATAGCTCCCATATATTTTTTCGTACGATTTCATGTTAAAGGAGCATCCAAGCCCCCACATTTCCTTCGATTTGCACGAAATGTTGCATGGTACTGAATTATGTCTAGAATGATGTGTGTTTTGTTTCGTGAAAATCGGTTCAGATTAGCTTTTATATTCAGATAGCTCTTATATCTATTTTCCTCCGATTTTATGTACAAGGTGCACAAAGTCCCTGTATATCTTTCGATTTGAGGTAATTTGGCATAGCCTACTGGAATAAGTCTAGAATGATGTGTGTTAAGTTTCATGAAAATCGGTTCAGACATACATATTTTCGTCCGATCTTCCTCCCAAAGAATTTTGCATGGTATAGAGCCCATGTAAGAATTTTAAATGTCATGGTGGATATACGGAAAATAGTCGGTGGTATTTTCCGAAGATGAAAAGAATTCAAAGCTGTATGAAAGTCGATATTAAACGGGCTAGGAAAAATCAGCTTTAAAAATATTCCATTAGAAGAGATTTTATTCCCATACTGCCTTTTAATCTCTTCAATCATGTCGGACTCTTTCTGTCATCAATTCCATCAGTCACATGATATTCCTGGATGGTATTTATTTACATTGTAGTTTAGTTATTTTTCCTTGAAGATCTCTCACTTCAGACCTGAGAAAAATCATTAAATTGTATTTTAAATATTTACAACATACGAACATCAAATGTGGCATTTCCAATAAACC
>NW_026877706.1:0-22738 GCF_032173495.1 Musca vetustissima | reverse complement strand
TTAGTTTTTGCGGAATATGGCGTTTTCTACACAGAGTCCCCATTGTCACTGAGACTTGCACGGAAAATCGATAAAATCCGTTTGGCGAAAGTTTGTTTTTTGGCATATGGTGTGTATATTCTGAAAGTACATTTCGAGACCTTTCAATTGATGTGCGTATCAATACTGCATCCATTTTAGTTTTTGCGCAATATGGCGTTTTCTACCCAGAGTCCCCACTGTCACTGAGACTTGCAACCAAAATCGAGAAAATCCGTTAGGCGAAGGTTTGTTTTCCGGCATATGGTGTGTATATTCTGAAAGTACATTTCGAGACCTTTCAATTGATGTGGGTATCAATACTGCATCCATTTTAGTTTTTGCGCAATATGGCGTTTTCTACACAGAGTCCCCACTGTCACTGAGACTTGCAAGGAAAATCGAGAAAATCCGTTAGGCGAAAGTTTGTTTTTCGGCATAGGGTGTATATATTCTGAAAGTACATTTTGAGACCTTTCAATTGATGTGGGTATCCATACTGCATCCATTTTAGTTTTTGCGCAATATGGCGTTTTCTACACAGAGTCCCCACTTTTTTCCACAACATGGCGTTTTCTACACAGACTCCCCATTGTCACCTTTCAATTGATGTGGGTCTTCATACTGCATCCATTTTAGTTTTTGCGCTATATGGCGTTTTCTACACAGAGTCCCCACTGTCACTGAGACTTGCAATGAAAATCGAGAAAATCCGTTAGGCGAAGGTTTGTTTTTCGGTATAAGGTGTATATATTCTGAAAGTACATTCCGAGACCTTTCAATTGATGTGGGTATCAATACTGCATCCATTTTAGTTTTTGCGCAATATGGCGTTTTCTACCCAGAGTCCCCACTTTTTTCCACAACATGGCGTTTTCTACACAGACTCCCCATTGTCACTGGAAAATCGAGAAAATCCGTTTAGCAAAGGTTTTTCTTCGGTATAAGGTGTATATATTCTGAAAGTACTTTCGAGACCTTTCAATTGATGTGGGTATCAATACTGCATCCATTTTAGTTTTTGCGCAATATGGCGTTTTCTACACAGAGTCCCCACTGTCACTGAGACTTGCAAGGAAAATCGAGAAAATCCGTTAGGCGAAGGTTTGTTTTTCGGCATATGGTGTATATATTCTGAAAGTACATTTCGAGACCTTTCAATTGATGTGGGTATCCATACTGCATCCATTTTAGTTTTTGCGCAATATGGCGTTTTCTACACAGAGTCCCCACTTTTTTCCACAACATGGCGTTTTCTACACAGACTCCCCATTGTCACTGGAAAATCGAGAAAATCCGTTTAGCAAAGTTTTTTATTCGGTATAAGGTGTATATATTCTGAAAGTACGTTTCGAGACCTTTCAATTGATGTGGGTCTCCATACTGCATCCATTTTAGTTTTTGCGCAATATGGCGTTTTCTACCCAGAGTCCCCACTGTCACTGAGACTTGCAATGAAAATCGAGAAAATCCGTTAGGCGAAGGTTTGTTTTTCGGCATAGGGTGTATATATTCTGAAAGTACATTTCGAGACCTTTCAATTGATGTGGGTCTCCATACTGCATCCATTTTAGTTTTTGCGGGCGTTTTCTAATATGGCGTTTTCTACACAGAGTCCCCATTGTCACTGAGACTTGCACGGAAAATCGATAAAATCCGTTTGGCGAAAGTTTGTTTTTTGGCATATGGTGTGTATATTCTGAAAGTACATTTCGAGACCTTTCAATTGATGTGCGTATCAATACTGCATCCATTTTAGTTTTTGCGCAATATGGCGTTTTCTACCCAGAGTCCCCACTGTCACTGAGACTTGCAACCAAAATCGAGAAAATCCGTTAGGCGAAGGTTTGTTTTCCGGCATATGGTGTGTATATTCTGAAAGTACATTTCGAGACCTTTCAATTGATGTGGGTATCAATACTGCATCCATTTTAGTTTTTGCGCAATATGGCGTTTTCTACACAGAGTCCCCACTGTCACTGAGACTTGCAAGGAAAATCGAGAAAGTCCGTTAGGCGAAAGTTTGTTTTTCGGCATAGGGTGTATATATTCTGACAGTACATTTTGAGACCTTTCAATTGATGTGGGTCTCCATACTGCATCCATTTTAGTTTTTGCGCTATATGGCGTTTTCTACACAGAGTCCCCACTTTTTTCCACAACATGGCGTTTTCTACACAGACTCCCCATTGTCACTGGAAAATCGAGAAAATCCGTTTAGCAAAGTTTTTTCTTCGGTATAAGGTGTATATATTCTGAAAGTACGTTTCGAGACCTTTCAATTGATGTGGGTCTCCATACTGCGTCCATTTTAGTTTTTGCGCAATATGGCGTTTTCTACACAGAGTCCCCACTGTCACTGAGACTTGCAAGGAAAATCGAGAAAGTCCGTTAGGCGAAAGTTTGTTTTTCGGCATAGGGTGTATATATTCTGAAAGTACATTTCGAGACCTTTCAATTGATGTGCGTATCAATACTGCATCCATTTTAGTTTTTGCGCAATATGGCGTTTTCTACACAGAGTCCCCACTTTTTTCCACAACATGGCGTTTTCTACACAGACTCCCCATTGTCACTGGAAAATCGAGAAAATCCGTTTAGCAAAGTTTTTTCTTCGGTATAAGGTGTATATATTCTGAAAGTACGTTTCGAGACCTTTCAATTGATGTGGGTCTTCATACTGCATCCATTTTAGTTTTTGCGCTATATGGCGTTTTCTACACAGACTCCCCATTGTCACTGGAAAATCGATAAAATCCGTTTGGCGAAAGTTTGTTTTTTGGCATATGGTGTGTATATTCTGAAAGTACATTTCGAGACCTTTCAATTGATGTGCGTATCAATACTGCATCCATTTTAGTTTTTGCGCAATATGGCGTTTTCTACCCAGAGTCCCCACTGTCACTGAGACTTGCAACCAAAATCGAGAAAATCCGTTAGGCGAAGGTTTGTTTTCCGGCATATGGTGTGTATATTCTGAAAGTACATTTCGAGACCTTTCAATTGATGTGGGTATCAATACTGCATCCATTTTAGTTTTTGCGCAATATGGCGTTTTCTACACAGAGTCCCCACTGTCACTGAGACTTGCAAGGAAAATCGAGAAAATCCGTTAGGGGAATTTTTGTTTTTCGGCATATGGTGTGTATATTCTGAAAGTACATTTTGAGACCTTTCAATTGATATGGGTCTCCATACTGCATCCATTTTAGTTTTTGCGCAATATGGCGTTTTCTACACAGACTTGCAACCAAAATCGAGAAAATCCGTTAGGCGAAGGTTTGTTTTCCGGCATATGGTGTATATATTCTGAAAGTACATTTCGAGACCTTTCAATTGATGTGGGTATCAATACTGCATCCATTTTAGTTTTTGCGCAATATGGCGTTTTCTACACAGAGTCCCCACTTTTTTCCACAACATGGCGTTTTCTACACAGACTCCCCATTGTCACTGGAAAATCGAGAAAATCCGTTTAGCAAAGTTTTTTTTTCGGTATAAGGTGTATATATTCTGAAAGTACGTTTCGAGACCTTTCAATTGATGTGGGTCTTCATACTGCATCCATTTTAGTTTTTGCGCTATATGGCGTTTTCTACACAGAGTCCCCACTGTCACTGAGACTTGCAATGAAAATCGAGAAAATCCGTTAGGCGAAGGTTTGTTTTTCGGTATAAGGTGTATATATTCTGAAAGTACATTCCGAGACCTTTCAATTGATGTGGGTATCAATACTGCATCCATTTTAGTTTTTGCGCAATATGGCGTTTTCTACCCAGAGTCCCCACTGTCACTGAGACTTGCAAGGAAAATCGAGAAAATCCGTTAGGCGAAGGTTTGTTTTTCGGTATAAGGTGTATATATTCTGAAAGTACATTTCGAGACCTTTCAATTGATGTGGGTATCAATACTGCATCCATTTTAGTTTTTGCGCAATATGGCGTTTTCTACACAGAGTCCCCACTGTCACTGAGACTTGCAAGGAAAATCGAGAAAATCCGTTAGGCGAAGGTTTGTTTTTCGGCATATGGTGTATATATTCTGAAAGTACATTACTAGACCTTTCAATTGATGTGGGTATCAATACTGCATCCATTTTAGTTTTTGCGCAATATGGCGTTTTCTACACAGAGTCCCCACTTTTTTCCACAACATGGCGTTTTCTACACAGACTCCCCATTGTCACTGGAAACTCGAGAAAATCCGTTTAGTTTTTATTCGGTATAAGGTGTATATATTCTGAAAGTACGTTTCGAGGCCTTTCAATTGATGTGGGTCTCCATACTGCATCCATTTTAGTTTTTGCGCAATATGGCGTTTTCTACACAGAGTCCCCACTGTCACTGAGACTTGCAAGGAAAATCGAGAAAATCCGTTAGGCGAAAGTTTGTTTTTCGGCATAGGGTGTATATATTCTGAAAGTACATTTCGAGACCTTTCAATTGATGTGGGTATCAATACTGCATCCATTTTAGTTTTTGCGCAATATGGCGTTTTCTACACAGAGTCCCCACTTTTTTCCACAACATGGCGTTTTCTACACAGACTCCCCATTGTCACTGGAAAATCGAGAAAATCCGTTTAGCAAAGTTTTTTCTTCGGTATAAGGTGTATATATTCTGAAAGTACATTTCGAGACCTTTCAATTGATGTGGGTCTCCATACTGCATCCATTTTAGTTTTTGCGCAATATGGCGTTTTCTACACAGAGTCCCCACTGTCACTGAGACTTGCAAGGAAAATCGAGAAAATCCGTTAGGCGAAGGTTTGTTTTTCGGCATATGGTGTATATATTCTGAAGTACATTTTGAGACCTTTCAATTGATGTGGGTCTCCATACTGCATCCATTTTAGTTTTTGCGCAATATGGCGTTTTCTACACAGAGTCCCCACTTTTTTCCACAACATGGCGTTTTCTACACAGACTCTTGCAATGAAAATCGAGAAAATCCGTTAGGCGAAGGTTTGTTTTTCGGTATAAGGTGTATATATTCTGAAAGTACATTTCGAGACCTTTCAATTGATGTGGGTCTCCATACTGCATCCATTTTAGTTTTTGCGCAATATGGCGTTTTCTACACAGAGTCCCCACTTTTTTCCACAACATGGCGTTTTCTACACAGACTCCCCATTGTCACTGGAAAATCGAGAAAATCCGTTTAGCAAAGTTTTTTATTCGGTATAAGGTGTATATATTCTGAAAGTACGTTTCGAGACCTTTCAATTGATGTGGGTCTCCATACTGCATCCATTTTAGTTTTTGCGCAATATGGCGTTTTCTACCCAGAGTCCCCACTGTCACTGAGACTTGCAATGAAAATCGAGAAAATCCGTTAGGCGAAGGTTTGTTTTTCGGCATAGGGTGTATATATTCTGAAAGTACATTTCGAGACCTTTCAATTGATGTGGGTCTCCATACTGCATCCATTTTAGTTTTTGCGGAATATGGCGTTTTCTACACAGAGTCCCCATTGTCACTGAGACTTGCACGGAAAATCGATAAAATCCGTTTGGCGAAAGTTTGTTTTTTGGCATATGGTGTGTATATTCTGAAAGTACATTTCGAGACCTTTCAATTGATGTGCGTATCAATACTGCATCCATTTTAGTTTTTGCGCAATATGGCGTTTTCTACCCAGAGTCCCCACTGTCACTGAGACTTGCAATGAAAATCGAGAAAATCCGTTAGGCGAAGGTTTGTTTTTCGGCATATGGTGTATATATTCTGAAAGTACATTTCGAGACCTTTCAATTGATGTGGGTCTCCATACTGCATCCATTTTAGTTTTTGCGCAATATGGCGTTTTCTACACAGAGTCCCCACTGTCACTGAGACTTGCAACCAAAATCGAGAAAATCCGTTTAGCAAAGTTTTTTCTTCGGTATAAGGTGTATATTTTCTGAATGTACATTTCGATACCTTTCA
Organism: Musca vetustissima; assembly: GCF_032173495.1. Taxonomy (NCBI): domain Eukaryota; kingdom Metazoa; phylum Arthropoda; class Insecta; order Diptera; family Muscidae; genus Musca; species Musca vetustissima. The sequence continues at coordinate 16,794 of NW_026877706.1, read as the reverse complement.
ATTGATGTGGGTCTCCATACTGCATCCATTTTAGTTTTTGCGCAATATGGCGTTTTCTACACAGAGTCCCCACTGTCACTGAGACTTGCAAGGAAAATCGAGAAAATCCGTTAGGCGAAAGTTTGTTTTTCGGCATAGGGTGTATATATTCTGAAAGTACATTTCGAGACCTTTCAATTGATGTGCGTATCAATACTGCATCCATTTTAGTTTTTGCGCAATATGGCGTTTTCTACACAGAGTCCCCACTTTTTTCCACAACATGGCGTTTTCTACACAGACTCCCCATTGTCACTGGAAAATCGAGAAAATCCGTTTAGCAAAGTTTTTATTCGGTATAAGGTGTATATATTCTGAAAGTACGTTTCGAGACCTTTCAATTGATGTGGGTCTCCATACTGCATCCATTTTAGTTTTTGCGCAATATGGCGTTTTCTACACAGAGTCCCCACTGTCACTGAGACTTGCAAGGAAAATCGAGAAAATCCGTTAGGCGAAAGTTTGTTTTTCGGCATAGGGTGTATATATTCTGACAGTACATTTTGAGACCTTTCAATTGATGTGGGTCTCCATACTGCATCCATTTTAGTTTTTGCGCAATATGGCGTTTTCTACACAGAGTCCCCACTTTTTTCCACAACATGGCGTTTTCTACACAGACTCCCCATTGTCACTGGAAAATCGAGAAAATCCGTTTAGCAAAGTTTTTTCTTCGGTATAAGGTGTATATATTCTGAAAGTACATTTCAAGACCTTTCAATTGATGTGGGTATCAATACTGCATCCGTTTTAGTTTTTGCGCAATATGGCGTTTTCTACACCGAGTCCCCACTTTTTTCCACAACATGGCGTTTTCTACACAGACTCCCCATTGTCACTGGAAAATCGAGAAAATCCGTTTAGCAAAGTTTTTTATTCGGTATAAGGTGTATATATTCTGAAAGTACGTTTCGAGACCTTTCAATTGATGTGGGTCTCCATACTGCATCCATTTTAGTTTTTGCGCAATATGGCGTTTTCTACCCAGAGTCCCCACTGTCACTGAGACTTGCAATGAAAATCGAGAAAATCCGTTAGGCGAAGGTTTGTTTTTCGGCATAGGGTGTATATATTCTGAAAGTACATTTCGAGACCTTTCAATTGATGTGGGTCTCCATACTGCATCCATTTTAGTTTTTGCGGAATATGGCGTTTTCTACACAGAGTCTGTCACTGAGACTTGCACGGAAAATCGATAAAATCCGTTTGGCGAAAGTTTGTTTTTTGGCATATGGTGTGTATATTCTGAAAGTACATTTCGAGACCTTTCAATTGATGTGCGTATCAATACTGCATCCATTTTAGTTTTTGCGCAATATGGCGTTTTTCTACCCAGAGTCCCCACTGTCACTGAGACTTGCAATGAAAATCGAGAAAATCCGTTAGGCGAAGGTTTGTTTTTCGGCATAGGGTGTATATATTCTGAAAGTACATTTCGAGACCTTTCAATTGATGTGGGTCTCCATACTGCATCCATTTTAGTTTTTGCGCAATATGGCGTTTTCTACCCAGAGTCCCCACTGTCACTGAGACTTGCAACCAAAATCGAGAAAATCCGTTTAGCAAAGTTTTTTCTTCGGTATAAGGTGTATATATTCTGAAAGTACATTTCGAGACCTTTCAATTGATGTGGGTCTCCATACTGCATCCATTTTAGTTTTTGCGCAATATGGCGTTTTCTACACAGAGTCCCCACTGTCACTGAGACTTGCAAGGAAAATCGAGAAAATCCGTTAGGCGAAAGTTTGTTTTTCGGCATAGGGTGTATATATTCTGAAAGTACATTTCGAGACCTTTCAATTGATGTGGGTCTCCATACTGCATCCATTTTAGTTTTTGCGCAATATGGCGTTTTCTACACAGAGTCCCCACTGTCACTGAGACTTGCAAGGAAAATCGAGAAAATCCGTTGGCGAAAGTTTGTTTTTCGGCATAGGTGTGTATATATTCTGAAAGTACATTTCGAGACCTTTCAATTGATGTGGGTCTCAATACTGCATCCATTTTAGTTTTTGCGCAATCTTGCTTTTTCTACACTGAGTCCCCACTTTTTTCCACAACATGGCGTTTTCTACACAGACTCCCCATTGTCACTGGAAAATCGAGAAAATCCGTTTAGCAAAGTTTTTTTTCGGTATAAGGTGTATATATTCTGAAAGTACATTTCGAGACCTTTCAATTGATGTGGGTCTCAATACTGCATCCATTTTAGTTTTTGCGCAATATGGCGTTTTCTACACAGAGTCCCCATTTTAGTTTCCATTTTAGTTTTTGCGCTATATGGCGTTTTCTACACAGAGTCCCCACTGTCACTGAGACTTGCAATGAAAATCGAGAAAATCCGTTAGGCGAAGGTTTGTTTTTCGGTATAAGGTGTATATATTCTGAAAGTACATTTCGAGACCTTTCAATTGATGTGGGTATCAATACTGCATCCATTTTAGTTTTTGCGCAATATGGCGTTTTCTACACAGAGTCCCCACTTTTTTCCACAACATGGCGTTTTCTACACAGACTCCCCATTGTCACTGGAAAATCGAGAAAATCCGTTTAGCAAAGTTTTTTATTCGGTATAAGGTGTATATATTCTGAAAGTAGTTTCGAGACCTTTCAATTGATGTGGGTCTCCATACTGCATCCATTTTAGTTTTTGCGCAATATGGCGTTTTCTACCCAGAGTCCCCACTGTCACTGAGACTTGCAATGAAAATCGAGAAAATCCGTTAGGCGAAGGTTTGTTTTTCGGCATAGGGTGTATATATTCTGAAAGTACATTTCGAGACCTTTCAATTGATGTGGGTCTCCATACTGCATCCATTTTAGTTTTTGCGCAATATGGCGTTTTCTACACAGAATCGCCACTGTCACTGAGACTTGCACGGAAAATCGATAAAATCCGTTTGGCGAAAGTTTGTTTTTTGGCATATGGTGTGTATATTCTGAAAGTACATTTCGAGACCTTTCAATTGATGTGCGTATCAATACTGCATCCATTTTAGTTTTTGCGCAATATGGCGTTTTCTACCCAGAGTCCCCACTGTCACTGAGACTTGCAATGAAAATCGAGAAAATCCGTTAGGCGAAGGTTTGTTTTTCGGCATAGGGTGTATATATTCTGAAAGTACATTTCGAGACGTTTCAATTGATGTGGGTCTCCATACTGCATCCATTTTAGTTTTTGCGCAATATGGCGTTTTCTACCCAGAGTCCCCACTGTCACTGAGACTTGCAACCAAAATCGAGAAAATCCGTTTAGCAAAGTTTTTTATTCGGTATAAGGTGTATATATTCTGAAAGTACGTTTCGAGACCTTTCAATTGATGTGGGTCTCCATACTGCATCCATTTTAGTTTTTGCGCAATATGGCGTTTTCTACACAGAGTCCCCACTGTCACTGAGACTTGCAAGGAAAATCGACAAAATCCGTTGTTTTTCGGCATAGGGTGTATATATTCTGAAAGTACATTTCGAGACCTTTCAATTGATGTGCGTATCAATACTGCATCCATTTTAGTTTTTGCGCAATATGGCGTTTTCTACACAGAGTCCCCACTTTTTTCCACAACATGGCGTTTTCTACACAGACTCCATTGTCACTGGAAAATCGAGAAAATCCGTTTAGCAAAGTTTTTTCTTCGGTATAAGGTGTATATATTCTGAAAGTACGTTTCGAGACCTTTCAATTGATGTGGGTCTCCATACTGCGTCCATTTTAGTTTTTGCGCAATATGGCGTTTTCTACACAGAGTCCCCACTGTCACTGAGACTTGCAAGGAAAATCGACAAAATCCGTTAGGCGAAAGTTTGTTTTTCGGCATAGGGTGTATATATTCTGAAAGTACATTTCGAGACCTTTCAATTGATGTGGGTCTCAATACTGCATCCATTTTAGTTTTTGCGCAATATGGCGTTTTCTACCCAGAGTCCCCACTGTCACTGAGACTTGCAACCAAAATCGAGAAAATCCGTTAGGCGAAGGTTTGTTTTCCGGCATATGGTGTGTATATTCTGAAAGTACATTTCGAGACCTTTCAATTGATGTGGGTATCAATACTGCATCCATTTTAGTTTTTGCGCAATATGGCGTTTTCTACACAGAGTCCCCACTTTTTTCCACAACATGGCGTTTTCTACACAGACTCCCCATTGTCACTGGAAAATCGAGAAAATCCGTTTAGCAAAGTTTTTTATTCGGTATAAGGTGTATATATTCTGAAAGTACGTTTCGAGACCTTTCAATTGATGTGGGTCTCCATACTGCATCCATTTTAGTTTTTGCGCAATATGGCGTTTTCTACCCAGAGTCCCCACTGTCACTGAGACTTGCAATGAAAATCGAGAAAATCCGTTAGGCGAAGGTTTGTTTTTCGGCATAGGGTGTATATATTCTGAAAGTACATTTCGAGACCTTTCAATTGATGTGGGTCTCCATACTGCATCCATTTTAGTTTTTGCGGAATATGGCGTTTTCTACACACTGAGACTTGCACGGAAAATCGATAAAATCCGTTTGGCGAAAGTTTGTTTTTTGGCATATGGTGTGTATATTCTGAAAGTACATTTCGAGACCTTTCAATTGATGTGCGTATCAATACTGCATCCATTTTAGTTTTTGCGCAATATGGCGTTTTCTACCCAGAGTCCCCACTGTCACTGAGACTTGCAATGAAAATCGAGAAAATCCGTTAGGCGAAGGTTTGTTTTTCGGCATAGGGTGTATATATTCTGAAAGTACATTTCGAGACCTTTCAATTGATGTGGGTCTCCATACTGCGTCCATTTTAGTTTTTGCGCAATATGGCGTTTTCTACCCAGAGTCCCCACTGTCACTGAGACTTGCAACCAAAATCGAGAAAATCCGTTTAGCAAAGTTTTTTATTCGGTATAAGGTGTATATATTCTGAAAGTACGTTTCGAGACCTTTCAATTGATGTGGGTCTCCATACTGCGTCCATTTTAGTTTTTGCGCAATATGGCGTTTTCTACACAGAGTCCCCACTGTCACTGAGACTTGCAAGGAAAATCGAGAAAGTCCGTTAGGCGAAAGTTTGTTTTTCGGCATAGGGTGTATATATTCTGAAAGTACATTTCGAGACCTTTCAATTGATGTGCGTATCAATACTGCATCCATTTTAGTTTTTGCGCAATATGGCGTTTTCTACACAGAGTCCCCACTTTTTTCCACAACATGGCGTTTTCTACACAGACTCCCCATTGTCACTGGAAAATCGAGAAAATCCGTTTAGCAAAGTTTTTTATTCGGTATAAGGTGTATATATTCTGAAAGTACGTTTCGAGACCTTTCAATTGATGTGGGTCTCCATACTGCGTCCATTTTAGTTTTTGCGCAATATGGCGTTTTCTACACAGAGTCCCCACTGTCACTGAGACTTGCAAGGAAAATCGACAAAATCCGTTAGGCGAAAGTTTGTTTTTCGGCATATGGTGTGTATATTTTGAAAGTACATTTCGAGACCTTTCAATTGATGTGCGTATCAATACTGCATCCATTTTAGTTTTTGCGCAATATGGCGTTTTCTACCCAGAGTCCCCACTGTCACTGAGACTTGCAACCAAAATCGAGAAAATCCGTTAGGCGAAGGTTTGTTTTCCGGCATATGGTGTATATATTCTGAAAGTACATTTCGAGACCTTTCAATTGATGTGGGTATCAATACTGCATCCATTTTAGTTTTTGCGCAATATGGCGTTTTCTACACAGAGTCCCCACTGTCACTGAGACTTGCAAGGAAAATCGAGAAAATCCGTTAGGCGTAGGTGTATATATTCTGAAAGTACATTTTGAGACCTTTCAATTGATGTGGGTCTCCATACTGCATCCATTTTAGTTTTTGCGCAATATGGCGTTTTATACCCAGAGTCCCCACTTTTTTCCACAACATGGCGTTTTCTACACAGACTCCCCATTGTCACTGGAAAATCGAGAAAATCCGTTTAGCAAAGTTTTTTCTTCGGTATAAGGTGTATATATTCTGAAAGTACATTTCGAGACCTTTCAATTGATGTGGGTCTCCATACTGCATCCATTTTAGTTTTCTACAATATGGCGTTTTCTACACAGAGTCCCCACTGTCACTGAGACTTGCAAGGAAAATCGAGAAAATCCGTCTGGCGAAAGTTTGTTTTTCGGCATATGGTGTGTATATTCTGAAAGTACATTTCGAGACCTTTCAATTGATGTGGGTATCAATACTGCATCCATTTTAGTTTTTGCGCAATATGGCGTTTTCTACACAGAGTCCCCACTGTCACTGAGACTTGCAACCAAAATCGAGAAAATCCGTTAGGCGAAGTTTGTTTTCCAGCATATGGTGTGTGTATTCTGAAAGTACATTTCGAGACCTTTCAATTGATGTGGGTATCAATACTGCATCCATTTTAGTTTTTGCGCAATATGGCGTTTTCTACACAGAGTCCCCACTTTTTTCCACAACATGGCGCAAGGAAAATCGAGAAAATCCGTTAGGCGAAAGTTTGTTTTTCGGCATAGGGTGTATATATTCTGAAAGTACATTTCGAGACCTTTTTATTCGGTATAAGGTGTATATATTCTGAAAGTACGTTTCGAGACCTTTCAATTGATGTGGGTCTCCATACTGCATCCATTTTAGTTTTTGCGCAATATGGCGTTTTCTACCCAGAGTCCCCACTGTCACTGAGACTTGCAATGAAAATCGACAAAATCCGTTAGGCGAAAGTTTGTTTTTCGGCATAGGGTGTATATATTCTGAAAGTACATTTCGAGACCTTTCAATTGATGTGCGTATCAATACTGCATCCATTTTAGTTTTTGCGCAATATGGCGTTTTCTACCCAGAGTCCCCACTGTCACTGAGACTTGCAACCAAAATCGAGAAAATCCGTTAGGCGAAGGTTTGTTTTTCGGCATATGGTGTATATATTCTGAAAGTACATTTCGAGACCTTTCAATTGATGTGCGTATCAATACTGCATCCATTTTAGTTTTTGCGCAATATGGCGTTTTCTACACAGAGTCCCCACTTTTCCCACAACATGGCGTTTTCTACACAGACTCCCCATTGTCACTGGAAAATCGAGAAAGTTTGTTTTTCGGAATATGGTGTGTATATTCTGACAGTACATTTTGAGACCTTTCAATTGATGTGGGTCTCCATACTGCATCCATTTTAGTTTTTGCGCAATATGGCGTTTTCTACACAGAGTCCCCACTGTCACTGAGACTTGCAAGGAAAATCGACAAAATCCGTTAGGCGAAAGTTTGTTTTTCGGCATAGGGTGTATATATTCTGAAAGTACATTTCGAGACCTTTCAATTGATGTGCGTATCAATACTGCATCCATTTTAGTTTTTGCGCAATATGGCGTTTTCTACCCAGAGTCCCCACTGTCACTGAGACTTGCAACCAAAATCGAGAAAATCCGTTAGGCGAAGGTTTGTTTTCCGGCATATGGTGTGTATATTCTGAAAGTACATTTCGAGACCTTTCAATTGATGTGCGTATCAATACTGCATCCATTTTAGTTTTTGCGCAATATGGCGTTTTCTACACAGAGTCCCCACTTTTTTCCACAACATGGCGTTTTCTACACAGACTCCCCATTGTCACTGGAAAATCGAGAAAATCCGTTTAGCAAAGTTTTTTCTTCGGTATAAGGTGTATATATTCTGAAAGTACGTTTCGAGACCTTTCAATTGATGTGGGTCTCCATACTGCATCCATTTTAGTTTTTGCGCAATATGGCGTTTTCTACACAGAGTCCCCACTGTCACTGAGACTTGCAATGAAAATCGAGAAAATCCGTTAGGCGAAGGTTTGTTTTTCGGAATATGGTGTGTATATTCTGACAGTACATTTTGAGACCTTTCAATTGATGTGGGTCTCCATACTGCATTCATTTTAGTTTTTGCGCAATATGGCGTTTTCTACACAGAGTCCCCACTGTCACTGAGACTTGCAAGGAAAATCGACAAAATCCGTTAGGCGAAAGTTTGTTTTTCGGCATAGGGTGTATATATTCTGAAAGTACATTTCGAGACCTTTCAATTGATGTGCGTATCAATACTGCATCCATTTTAGTTTTTGCGCAATATGGCGTTTTCTACCCAGAGTCCCCACTGTCACTGAGACTTGCAACCAAAATCGAGAAAATCCGTTAGGCGAAGGTTTGTTTTCCGGCATATGGTGTGTATATTCTGAAAGTACATTTCGAGACCTTTCAATTGATGTGCGTATCAATACTGCATCCATTTTAGTTTTTGCGCAATATGGCGTTTTCTACACAGAGTCCCCCGCTTTTTTCCACAACATGGCGTTTTCTACACAGACTCCCCATTGTCACTGGAAAATCGAGAAAATCCGTTTAGCAAAGTTTTTTCTTCGGTATAAGGTGTATATTCTGAAAGTACGTTTCGAGACCTTTCAATTGATGTGGGTCTCCATACTGCATCCATTTTAGTTTTTGCGCAATATGGCGTTTTCTACCCAGAGTCCCCACTGTCACTGAGACTTGCAATGAAAATCGAGAAAATCCGTTAGGCGAAGGTTTGTTTTTCGGAATATGGTGTGTATATTCTGACAGTACATGTGGGTCTCCATACTGCATCCATTTTAGTTTTTGCGCAATATTGCGTTTTCTACACAGAGTCCCCACTGTCACTGAGACTTGCAATGAAAATCGAGAAAATCCGGTAGGCGAAGGTTTGTTTTCCGGCATATGGTGTATATATTCTGAAAGTACATTTCGAGACCTTTCAATTGATGTGGGTATCAATACTGCATCCATTTTAGTTTTTGCGCAATATGGCGTTTTCTACACAGAGTCCCCACTGTCACTGAGACTTGCAAGGAAAATCGAGAAAATCCGTTAGGCGAAAGTTTGTTTTTCGGCATAAGGTGTATATATTCTGAAAGTACATTTCGAGACCTTTCAATTGATGTGGGTATCAATACTGCATCCATTTTAGTTTTTGCGCAATATGGCGTTTTCTACACAGAGTCCCCACTGTCACTGAGACTTGCAACCAAAATCGAGAAAATCCGTTAGGCGAAAGTTTGTTTTTCGGCATATGGTGTATATATTCTGAAAGTACATTTCGAGACCTTTCAATTGATGTGGGTATCAATACTGCATCCATTTTAGTTTTTGCGCAATATGGCGTTTTCTACACAGAGTCCCCACTGTCACTGAGACTTGCAAGGAAAATCGAGAAAGTCCGTTAGGCGAAAGTTTGTTTTTCGGCATAGGGTGTATATATTCTGAAAGTACATTTCGAGACCTTTCAATTGATGTGCGTATCAATACTGCATCCATTTTAGTTTTTGCGCAATATGGCGTTTTCTACACAGAGTCCCCACTTTTTTCCACAACATGGCGTTTTCTACACAGACTCCCCATTGTCACTGGAAAATCGAGAAAATCCGTTTAGCAAAGTTTTTTTTCGGTATAAGGTGTATATATTCTGAAAGTACGTTTCGAGACCTTTCAATTGATGTGGGTCTTCATACTGCATCCATTTTAGTTTTTGCGCTATATGGCGTTTTCTACACAGAGTCCCCACTGTCACTGAGACTTGCAATGGAAATCGAGAAAATCCGTTAGGCGAAGGTTTGTTTTTCGGCATATGGTGTGTATATTCTGAAAGTACATTTCGAGACCTTTCAATTGATGTGGGTATCAATACTGCATCCATTTTAGTTTTTGCGCAATATGGCGTTTTCTACACAGAGTCCCCACTGTCACTGAGACTTGCAAGGAAAATCGAGAAAATCCGTTAGGCGAAGGTTTGTGTTCCGGCATAAGGTGTATATATTCTGAAAGTACATTTCGAGACCTTTCAATTGATGTGGGTATCAATACTGCATCCATTTTAGTTTTTGCGCAATATGGCGTTTTCTACACAGAGTCCCCACTGTCACTGAGACTTGCAACAAAAATCGAGAAAATCCGTTAGGCGAAGGTTTGTTTTCCGGCATATGGTGTGTATATTCTGAAAGTACATTCCGAGACCTTTCAATTGATGTGGGTCTCCATACTGGGTCCATTTTAGTTAGGCGAAAGTTTGTTTTTCGGCATAGGGTGTATATATTCTGAAAGTACATTTCGAGACCTTTCAATTGATGTGCGTATCAATACTGCATCCATTTTAGTTTTTGCGCAATATGGCGTTTTCTACACAGAGTCCCCACTTTTTTCCACAACATGGCGTTTTCTACACAGACTCCCCATTGTCACTGGAAATCGAGAAAATCCGTTTAGCAAAGTTTTTTCTTCGGTATAAGGTGTATATATTTCTGAAAGTACGTTTCGAGACCTTTCAATTGATGTGGGTCTCCATACTGCATCCATTTTAGTTTTTGCGCTATATGGCGTTTTCTACACAGAGTCCCCACTGTCACTGAGACTTGCAATGAAAATCGAGAAAATCCGTTAGGCGAAGGTTTGTTTTCCGGCATATGGTGTGTATATTCTGAAAGTACATTTCGAGACCTTTCAATTGATGTGCGTATCAATACTGCATCCATTTTAGTTTTTGCGCAATATGGCGTTTTCTACACAGAGTCCCCACTGTCACTGAGACTTGCAAGGAAAATCGAGAAAGTCCGTTAGGCGAAAGTTTGTTTTTCGGCATAGGGTGTATATATTCTGAAAGTACATTTCGAGACCTTTCAATTGATGTGCGTATCAATACTGCATCCATTTTAGTTTTTGCGCAATATGGCGTTTTCTACACAGAGTCCCCACTTTTTTCCACAACATGGCGTTTTCTACACAGACTCCCCATTGTCACTGGAAAATCGAGAAAATCCGTTTAGCAAAGTTTTTTCTTCGGTATAAGGTGTATATATTCTGAAAGTACGTTTCGAGACCTTTCAATTGATGTGGGTCTCCATACTGCATCCATTTTAGTTTTTGCGCTATATGGCGTTTTCTACACAGAGTCCCCACTGTCACTGAGACTTGCAATGAAAATCGAGAAAATCCGTTAGGCGAAGGTTTGTTTTCCGGCATATGGTGTGTATATTCTGAAAGTACATTTCGAGACCTTTCAATTGATGTGCGTATCAATACTGCATCCATTTTAGTTTTTGCGCAATATGGCGTTTTCTACACAGAGTCCCCACTTTTTTTCCACAACATGGCGCTGAGACTTGCAAGGAAAATCGAGAAAATCCGTTTAGCAAAGTTTGTTTTTCGGTTTGTATATATTCTGAAAGTACATTTCGAGACCTTTCAATTGATGTGGGTATATATTTTAGTTTTTGCGCAATATGGCGTACATTTCGAGACCTTGTCACTGGAAAATCGAGAAAATCCGTTAGGCGAAGGTTTGTTTTTCGGTATAAGGTGTATATATTCCGAAAGTACGTTTCGAGACCTTTCAATTGATGTGGGTCTCCATACTGCATCCATTTTAGTTTTTGCCCTATATGGCGTTTTCTACACAGAATCGCCACTGTCACTGAGACTTGCAAGGAAAATCGAGAAAATCCGTTATTCTAAAAGTACATTTCGAGACCTTTCAATTGATGTGCGTATCAATACTGCATCCATTTTAGTTTTTGCGCAATATGGCGTTTTCTACACAGAGTCCCCACTGTCACTGAGACTTGCAAGGAAAATCGAAAAAATCCGTTAGGCGAAGTGTATATATTCTGAAAGTACATTTCGAGACCTTTCAATTGATGTGGGTATCAATACTGCATCCATTTTAGTTTTTGCGCAATATGGCGTTTTCTACACAGAGTCCCCACTGTCACTGAGACTTGCAAGGAAAATCGAGAAAATCCGTTAGGCGAAAGTTTGTTTTTCGGCATAGGGTGTATATATTCTGAAAGTACATTTCGAGACCTTTCAATTGATGTGGGTATCAATACTGCATCCATTTTAGTTTTTGCGCAATATGGCGTTTTCTACACAGAGTCCCCACATTTCCACAACATGGCGTTTTCTACACAGACTCCCCATTGTCACTGGAAAATCGAGAAAATCCGTTTAGCAAAGTTTTTTTTCGGTATAAGGTGTATATATTCTGAAAGTACATTCCGAGACCTTTCAATTGATGTGGGTCTCCATACTGCATCCATTTTAGTTTTTGCGCTATATGGCGTTTTCTACACAGAGTCCCCACTGTCACTGAGACTTGCAATGAAAATCGAGAAAATCCGTTAGGCGAAGGTTTGTTTTCCGGCATATGGTGTGTATATTCTGAAAGTACATTTCGAGACCTTTCAATTGATGTGCGTATCAATACTGCATCCATTTTAGTTTTTGCGCAATATGGCGTTTTCTACACAGAGTCCCCACTGTCACTGAGACTTGCAAGGAAAATCGAGAAAGTCCGTTAGGCGAAAGTTTGTTTTTCGGCATAGGGTGTATATATTCTGAAAGTACATTTCGAGACCTTTCAATTGATGTGGGTATCAATACTGCATCCATTTTAGTTTTTGCGCAATATGGCGTTTTCTACACAGAGTCCCCACTTTTTTCCACAACATGGCGTTTTCTACACAGACTCCCCATTGTCACTGGAAAATCGAGAAAATCCGTTTAGCAAAGTTTTTTCTTCGGTATAAGGTGTATATATTCTGAAAGTACGTTTCGAGACCTTTCAATTGATGTGGGTCTCCATACTGCATCCATTTTAGTTTTTGCGCTATATGGCGTTTTCTACACAGAGTCCCCACTGTCACTGAGACTTGCAATGAAAATCGAGAAAATCCGTTAGGCGAAGGTTTGTTTTCCGGCATATGGTGTGTATATTCTGAAAGTACATTTCGAGACCTTTCAATTGATGTGCGTATCAATACTGCATCCATTTTAGTTTTTGCGTTTTCTACACAGAGTCCCCACTTTTTTCCACAACATGGCGTTTTCTACACAGACTCCCCATTGTCACTGGAAAATCGAGAAAATCCGTTAGGCGAAAGTTTGTTTTTCGGCATAGGGTGTATATATTCTGAAAGTACATTTCGAGACCTTTCAATTGATGTGGGTATCAATACTGCATCCATTTTAGTTTTTGCGCAATATGGCGTTTTCTACACAGAATCCCCACTGTCACTGAGACTTGCAAGGAAAATCGAGAAAATCCGTTAGGCGAAGGTTTGTTTTCCGGCATATGGTGTGTATATTCTGAAAGTACATTTCGAGACCTTTCAATTGATGTGCGTATCAATACTGCATCCATTTTAGTTTTTGCGCAATATGGCGTTTTCTACACAGAGTCCCCACTGTCACTGAGACTTGCAAGGGAAATCGAGAAAGTCCGTTAGGCGAAAGTTTGTTTTTCGGCATAGGGTGTATATATTCTGAAAGTACATTTCGAGACCTTTCAATTGATGTGGGTCTCAATACTGCATCCATTTTAGTTTTTGCGCAATATGGCGTTTTCTACACAGAGTCCCCACTTTTTTCCACAACATGGCGTTTTCTACACAGACTCCCCATTGTCACTGGAAAATCGAGAAAATCCGTTTAGCAAAGTTTTTTCTTCGGTATAAGGTGTATATATTCTGAAAGTACGTTTCGAGACCTTTCAATTGATGTGGGTATCAATACTGCATCCATTTTAGTTTTTGCGCAATATGGCGTTTTCTACCCAGAGTCCCCACTGTCACTGAGACTTGCAACCAAAATCGAGAAAATCCGTTAGGCGAAGGTTTGTTTTCCGGCATATGGTGTATATATTCTGAAAGTACATTTCGAGACCTTTCAATTGATGTGGGTATCAATACTGCATCCATTTTAGTTTTTGCGCAATATGGCGTTTTCTACACAGAGTCCCCACTGTCACTGAGACTTGCAACCAAAATCGAGAAAATCCGTTAGGCGAAGGTTTGTTTTTCGGCATATGGTGTGTATATTCTGAAAGTACATTTCGAGACCTTTCAATTGATGTGGGTCTTCATACTTCATCCATTTTAGTTTTTGCGCTATATGGCGTTTTCTACACAGAGTCCCCACTGTCACTGAGACTTGCAATGAAAATCGAGAAAATCCGTTAGGCGAAGGTTTGTTTTCCGGCATATGGTGTGTATATTCTGAAAGTACATTTCGAGACCTTTGAGGTCCGTTAGGCGAAAGTTTGTTTTTCGGCATAGGGTGTATATATTCTGAAAGTACATTTCGAGACCTTTCAATTGATGTGCGTATCAATACTGCATCCATTTTAGTTTTTGCGCAATATGGCGTTTTCTACACAGAGTCCCCACTTTTTTCCACAACATGGCGTTTTCTACACAGACTCCCCATTGTCACTGGAAAATCGAGAAAATCCGTTTAGCAAAGTTTTTTCTTCGGTATAAGGTGTATATATTCTGAAAGTACGTTTCGAGACCTTTCAATTGATGTGGGTCTCCATACTGCATCCATTTTAGTTTTTGCGCTATATGGCGTTTTCTACACAGAATCGCCACTGTCACTGAGACTTGCAAGGAAAATCGAGAAAGTCCGTTAGGCGAAAGTTTGTCACTGAGACTTGCAAGGAAAATCGAGAAAGTGCGTTTAGCAAAGTTTTTTCTTCGGTATAAGGTGTATATATTCTGAAAGTACATTTCGAGACCTTTAATTGATGTGGGTCTCAATACTGCATCCATTTTAGTTTTTGCGCAATATGGCGTTTTCTACCCAGAGTCCCCACTGTCACTGAGACTTGCAAGGAAAATCGAGAAAATCCGTTAGGCGAAGGTTTGTTTTCCGGCATATGGTGTGTATATTCTGAAAGTACATTTCGAGACCTTTCAATTGATGTGGGTATCAATACTGCATCCATTTTAGTTTTTGCGCAATATGGCGTTTTCTACACAGAGTCCCCACTGTCACTGAGACTTGCAAGGAAAATCGAGAAAGTCCGTTAGGCGAAAGTTTGTTTTTCGGCATAGGGTGTATATATTCTGAAAGTACATTTCGAGACCTTTCAATTGATGTGGGTCTCCATACTGCATCCATTTTAGTTTTTGCGCAATATGGCGTTTTCTACACAGAGTCCCCACTTTTTTTCCACAACATGGCGTTTTCTACACAGACTCCCCATTGTCACTGGAAAATCGAGAAAATCCGTTTAGCAAAGTTTTTTCTTCGGTATAAGGTGTATATATTCTGAAAGTACATTTCGAGACCTTTCAATTGATGTGGGTATCAATACTGCATCCATTTTAGTTTTTGCGCAATATGGCGTTTTCTACCCAGAGTCCCCACTGTCACTGAGACTTGCAACCAAAATCGAGAAAATCCGTTAGGCGAAGGTTTGTTTTCCGGCATATGGTGTGTATATTCTGAAAGTACATTTCGAGACCTTTCAATTGATGTGGGTATCAATACTGCATCCATTTAAGTTTATGGCGTTTTCTACACAGAGTCCCCACTGTCACTGAGACTTGCAAGGAAAAACGAGAAAGTCCGTTAGGCGAAAGTTTGTTTTTCGGCATAGGGTGTATATATTCTGAAAGTACATTTCGAGACCTTTCAATTGATGTGGGTATCAATACTGCATCCATTTTAGTTTTTGCGCAATATGGCGTTTTCTACACAGAGTCCCCACTTTTTTTCCACAACATGGCGTTTTCTACACAGACTCCCCATTGTCACTGGAAAATCGAGAAAATCCGTTTAGCAAAGTTTTTTCTTCGGTATAAGGTGTATATATTCTGAAAGTACGTTTCGAGACCTTTCAATTGATGTGGGTATCAATACTGCATCCATTTTAGTTTTTGCGCAATATGGCGTTTTCTACCCAGAGTCCCCACTGTCACTGAGACTTGCAACCAAAATCGAGAAAATCCGTTAGGCGAAGGTTTGTTTTCCGGCATATGGTGTATATATTCTGAAAGTACATTTCGAGACCTTTCAATTGATGTGGGTATCAATACTGCATCCATTTTAGTTTTTGCGCAATATGGCGTTTTCTACACAGAGTCCCACTGTCACTGAGACTTGCAAGGAAAATCGAGAAAGTCCGTTAGGCAAAGTTTGTTTTTCGGCATAGGGTGTATATATTCTGAAAGTACATTTCGAGACCTTTCAATTGATGTGCGTATCAATACTGCATCCATTTTAGTTTTTGCGCAATATGGCGTTTTCTACACAGAGTCCCCACTGTCACTGAGACTTGCAAGGAAAATCGAGAAAATCCGTTTAGCAAAGTTTTTTCTTCGGTATATGGCGTTTTCTACACAGAGTCCCCACTTTTTTCCACAACATGGCGTTTTCTACACAGACTCCCCATTGTCACTGGAAAATCGAGAAAATCCGTTTAGCAAAGTTTTTTTTTCTTCGGTATAAGGTGTATATATTCTGAAAGTACGTTTCGAGACCTTTCAATTGATGTGGGTATCAATACTGCATCCATTTTAGTTTTTGCGCAATATGGCGTTTTCTACCCAGAGTCCCCACTGTCACTGAGACTTGCAACCAAAATCGAGAAAATCCGTTAGGCGAAGGTTTGTTTTCCGGCATATGGTGCGTATATTCTGAAAGTACATTTCGAGACCTTTCAATTGATGTGGGTATCAATACTGCATCCATTTTAGTTTTTGCGCAATATGGCGTTTTCTACACAGAGTCCCCACTGTCACTGAGACTTGCAAGGAAAATCGAGAAAGTCCGTTAGGCAAAGTTTTGTTCAATTGATGTGCGTATCAATACTGCATCCATTTTAGTTTTTGCGCAATATGGCGTTTTCTACACAGAGTCCCCACTGTCACTGAGACTTGCAAGGAAAATCGAGAAAGTCCGTTAGGCAAAGTTTGTTTT
>NW_026877705.1:0-22392 GCF_032173495.1 Musca vetustissima | reverse complement strand
TCTGTCATTACCGCCAATGCAAAACGCCACAAATAGTATATCAACTGAGACAGAGAAAAAACAGCCAGCCAGCATTCCAGCTGTATCTGCAAATCACAATAAGGCTGAAAATAATAAGGAGAAGTAAATCCTTCATGAATAAGGTTGCGAAAAAACCGACACCAAACTTCGTGGCAAATGGAAGGGAAAAACTTTTCACATAAATTCAAGTATAAATGTTATTTAAACTTAATTTATTGATAGAATGAATGGTGGTTGGATGATGATGATGTATGAAACGAGCAACAAGTAAGTGTTATTTTCCTCCATCTTAAATATTTGCGGAAGACATGACTACTGAAGAAAATCGAAAAAATGAACAAGTAGGGCGGGTACTATAAGTGAAGGGAATACTTGGTACAGCAATAAGCGTAGATTTTTTAAAAAATATTTTTTAGTGACCCAAACAAGGCGAGAATTTGTTAAATAACGTTTTTAAGGACCCAAAAATGGCGAGGATCATTAAGGACCCTAACAAGGCGTGAATTTTTTTGACGGTCCCAAAACAAGGCGTGGATTTTTGAAGTACCCAAAATAATGCTTTAACGAATATTTTTAAACAATATTTCTAATGGACCCAAATAAGGCGTGGGTTTTTTTAAAGACAATTTTTAAGGACCCAAACAAGGCGAGGGTTTTTATGGAATATTTTTTAATGACCTAAGCTAGGGGTGGGTTTTTTAAAGACTATTTTTAAGGACCTAATCTAGCAACGTACACAGGATTTAATATCACGAGGGCCCGGTAGTACAAAATGAAAAAATTCGCTGTTGCAAACATAAATTTACTGTGAAAAAAATTCGATTCGGGGGGGCCCGGGCGCCTGGTCTTATCTTCTAATGTGCGCAAGTACCCATGATTTAGTTGGTTCGAGTCTACTGGACGTCTTGCGCGTTGATACCATCAGCTTGGTCTTCTCTCCATTTACTGCTATTCCCACATTGGCAGTCTCCTTCTCAATTTGTTCAAAATGTGACTGTTACCACTCTCAATGTTCCACTTATGTCTTTATCGTCGGCGAAGGCGAGTAACATGTGTTGTTTGGTGTACACGGTGCCATTTGCACATTTGCATCTCGTCAGACCTTTTCCAACAGGATGTTAAACAGGTCACATGACAAACTGTCACCTTGTCCGAATCCTCGTTCGGTATTGAAGGGTTCCGAGAAGTCCTTTCCGACTTTAACTGCTGACATTCTGCCAGTTTAAGTTATCCTGCATAGCCGTATTAATTTAGCAGGAATGCCGAAGGCAAACATGGCTTTAAACACCTCTGAACGGATACGGCTTTCGAATGCGACTTTATAGTCAACGGATAGGTAAAATGTGTCTATGTGTTTTTCGTGGGTCTTTTACAGGATCTGACACAGAGTGAAAATCTGGTCAATGGTGGATTTGCCAGGCCTGAAGCCGCATCGTTTACACCGTATGCTGTATAGTAGTTTAGTCGTTCACGCGACTTTTTTGTGCACGGGGCACATGATGCTGATGTTCCAATCCGTTCCTCTAGCCAAATTGTACTAATCGGCTGCTACATGCTCCTTACCAGCATCTGACCACCAGCCATGAATAGTTCGGCCCATCGGCATAGATTCCTCTAGCCAAATTGTACTAATCGGCTGCTACATGCTCCTTACCAGCATCTGACCACCAGTCATGAATAGTTCGGCCCATCGCCATAGATTGATTGCGAGAGAGTTTAAATTGACGAGAGTTTAAATTTCTCAAGCATTTTGAATATGTGTTTGCTTTCATAACAATGATTATCCCTTCCTCGTATATAAACCAGTAAAGAAAGTAGTGAAGTCGGACGGGGCCGACTCTATGATACCCTTCACCACTTTGGGGATATTCTGCATATGTATACAAACAGATGTCTTTTCGAAGGAATATTGACATGAAATTGAACGAACTTAAATATGCGATCTTTATCTATAAGTAAACCGACTAACGTCATTTCCAACACATGCCATTCTGCAACCTATTCCATACTTTGTAAATAGATTTAAAGCAAACTTTACACACGATATTTGGTATGCTTCACTGTTTAAAATGTAATATCAATCAGGCACCCAATGATTATTTTGTGTACAATCAACATGAATATGTCGAAATTATATATGGATGCTATGCTATATATAAATCTGAACCGATTTCAAGAAAAATTGCCTGAGATTATTTTATATTAATTTCTGTACGTGTTGTCAATCGGCCTAGCTATGGGTCTTTAGTGCACCTATTACCTAAAATTGGACGAAAGTATATATAGGAGATATATGAAAATCTGAACCAATTTCAAGAAAACTTGACACACGAAAGGTTATAGTAACTTCAGAACATTGTACAAAATTGTGCGCCGGTCAGTCATATTGGAGTTATATCTCAATCTGACCCGATCTTCACGAAACTTAGGACACATCATTCTGGCTGTAATTCAGTACTCTGTGCCAAATTTCGTGCAAATCGAAAGTTATATAGGGTCTTTGGAGTCCTATTTACCTTAAATCGGAAGAAAATATATATGTGAGCTATATCTAAATCTGATCCGATTTTCTCGGTACTTGACACATGTCATTCTAGACTCAATTTAGTACTCTGTGCTAAATTTCATGCAAATCGAAAGATATATAGGGACTTTAGTGCACCATTTACATTAAATCGGACGAAAATATATATGAGACCTATATCTAAATCTGGACCGATTTTCACGAAACTTAGCACACATCATCCTGGACCTAATTTAGTACCCCATGCCAAATTTCGTTCAAATCGAAATGTATATAGGGACTTTGTAGCCCAATTTACCTTAAATCGGAAGAAAATATATACGGGAGCTATATCTTAATCTGACCCGATTTTCTCGAAACTTGACACATGTCATTCTAGACCTAATGCAGTACGCTTTGCCAAATTTCGTGCAAATCGAATGATTTTCAGGGACTTTGGTGCACCATTTACCTAAAATCGGGCGAAACTATATATGGGAGCTATATCGAAATCTGGACCGATTTTCAAGAAACTTAACACACATCATTCTAGACCTAATTCAGTACGCTGTTCCAAGTTTCGTGCAAATCGATAGATATATACTGACTTTGGTGCACCATTTACATGATATCGGACGAAACTATTTATGGGAGCTATATCTAAATCTGGACCGATTTTCTCGAAATTTGACAGACATCATCCTAGGCTCAATTCAGTACGTTATGCCAAATTCGGTACAAATCGAAAGATATATATAGGGACTTTGGTGCACCTTTTACTTAGAAAGTGATGCTATGCAAAAGGAACCATGGGTCTATCTCGTTTCCTTTTGCCTGTTACAAACATATGCACAAAGACATAATACCCTGTACCACAGTGTGGTGAAGGGTATAAAAACGAGAGTTTTTACTTCTCAATCAATTTATATATGTCCTTGCTTTTATAACAATGCCTATCCCTACCTCGTATATTGAAAAAAAAAAACACAAGAAGTTATATCTTAGGACATTTCCACAATACCACATTTCATTGAGTTTTTTTCGGCGAAATATAAATAAACCGCTAAGAAGCACAAATTTAATGTGGTGTCGTCATATGGCGGGCAAACCAAACATAAACATCGACAACAACCAAAAACTGCCAAACGAAGAAAAAAGAAAAGAAAACATTTTCCAAACAAGTAACCATAATAAAATTGGCTCTGCCATATTGAAATTGTTATCGCCATAGACAGAGAAAGATGGTAGACAACGACAACTGTTCGGTGGAATGGTTGACTTCGACTGTTAAGACAAGTAGTAAATGGGCCGCTACAAAGCACGAAAACAAGAACAAGAGGGTGACAATGAAAAATTGAAATAATTTCTTTATTAGAATTAATGGTGGGCTAGGAAAAATATGAGTGCAACAGTTTTTCATTTCGATTTTTTCTGCCTTGGGTGGCGTCGAGGGAGTGAGATTTGACAGAAAATATAATGTGGGATCCTTGTTTTGTTATTGGTTTTGTTTATTCCAAGAAGAACAAGAACAACAACAAGTTGGAAATTTGTTGTATGTGGTATGCCTATATTGTTGTTCACTTTGCTTTGGGGAATAATTTTCAAAAGTTGTCCTTTTTTGCCATTGTAGTTTAAAAGTGTATAGACATTCTCTATGATTTATAAAAAAAGATATGGAGGGGAATAAGTAATCAATAAACGTAAATAAATAATGTAAATAATGTCACTCATATTAAAATATATAGTTTCCTATCCAAAATAATTTTCAATGGCATATTATTTCCGAATTTATTATTTAAAATGCATATTTAATTGATATTGCATGTAGGTTAGAAAACTTGTTTAAAAGTTCAAAATTAAGGAAGTGCAGTAATAAATTTATAATATGCAATTGAAAGCAAAGGAAATATAAACCAGTAAGGAAAGTAGTAAAGTCGGACTGGGCCGACTATATGAGTCTCATTAGGAGTTGGTGCACCATTTATGTAAAATCGGACGAAAATATATATGGGAGCTTTATCTAAATCTGAACGGATTTTCACGAAACTTAGCACAAATCATTCCAGACTCAATTCAGAACGCTATGCCAAATTTCGAGAAATATATTAGGTCTTTGGTGCACCATTTAAATTAAATAGGACGAAAATATATATAGGAGCTATATCTAAATCTGAACCGATTTTCACGAAACTTAGCACACATCATTCTAGACTCAATTCAGTACGCCATGCCAAGACTATATAGGGTCTTTGGTGTACCGAGTACATTAAATCTGACGAAAATATATATGGGAGCTATATTTAAATCTGAACCGATTTGCACGAAACTTAACACACATCATTCTACTCTTAATTCAGTGCACTGTACAAAATTTCGAAGAAATCGAAAGATAAATAGGGATTTTGGTGCACCATTTGACTTAAATCGGACGAAAATATATATGGGAGCTATATCTAAATCTGAACCGATTTTCACGAAAATTAGCACACATCATTCTAGGCTTAATTCAGTACGCTGTGCCAAATTTCGTGATAATCTAAAGATATTTAAGAACAGTAGTGTTGGCGGGTTATTTGGGATACCATTTGTATTTTGTTTATAAAAACAACAAACTGGGATTCAGCCTGACTATTTTGCAAAAACAAAATACAAATGGTATCCCAAATAACCCGCCAACACTACTGAAGTTGTAGACGAGGCACGGTCATACTGTTTGGTTTATTGCTTTAACTAGCAATACCAACAACAACGTTATGTGCATTCGTCACAAAGTGACGACACATAGCAGTGGGAAATGTATTGTAGTTGTCGGTAAATGCCTTGTTGACCACGAAGTCAGGCGCCAACGAAACGAACTTCTCATTGGGGTCGTATCGCTGGTAACGTAAGAACTTCGAATTGTCACAAGAGACATTTGGGTTTGAAAGGTTTTTTGTAAAGAAGCTATTAATAGCTTCTGGGGAGAATATCCCAACAAAAAACTAAGGGAACTGATGAGGATCAGTGGCGAGATCCGAAACTATAGTCTTCCCTGCCTTACCCCTCGGCGGACAATGCCATACATTCCCCACTAATAAATAGTTGTTTTTTATAAAAACAACAAACTGGGATTAAGCCTGACTATTTTGCAAAAAACAAGATATTTAAGAACTTTGGTGCACCATTTACCTTAAATCGGACGAAAATATATATCGGAGCTATATCTAAATATGAATCGATTTTCACGAAACTCACGCTGTGCCAAATTTCGAGCACATCAAAAGCTATTTAGGGACTTTGGTGCACCATTTACCTTTAATCGGACGAAAATATATATGGGAGCTGTATCTAAATCTGAACCAATTTTTCCCAATTTAATGAGGTGTCCTTGGGCCAAATGAATAAGCTGTGCCAAATTTCATCCAATTCGAATAATAAATGCGACCTGTACTTTGTTTACAATTTAACTTGGACAGACGGACGGACGGACAGACGAACATGCGTAAATCGACTTATAAAGTGATTCTATGCATATTCTCAAAAGGAACCATGGGTCTATCTCGATTCCTTTTGCCTGTTACAAACATATGCGCAAAGACATAATACCCTGTACCACAGTGTGGTGAAGGGTATAAAAATGGAGGATATGTTTTTGGTAGGGTGTGAATGGTAGTAAAATAAAAATTTATACAAATTAAAAAAATATTTTCCATTCCTTACAATCCCATTGTGGTCATGACTACATAATTTCCATTATTCGATTTTGTAAACCCCACAACAGCAAAAAACTTGGCATGTGTTCCATGCTTAGTGTCTTCATACAAAACGTTTATACCACAGTGAGTGAGTGGTATGAGGCATAAATTGAAATAAACATTTTCTTTATTTTGTGTTTTTTTTTTCAAAATTGTGTGTTATTAATCTCCCAAAGGGGAGTGACATCCAACAAAACGGCTAAGTTATTCAAGTGTGAAACATATAACGCTATGATTTTTCACAAAAAAAAAAAAAAAAAAAAAATACACGCCATGGCTCATTTTAATATTTTCTGAATGATTTATTTCAAATATCCCCCTAAATCATGCATACATTCGTATTTTTTACGCACAAGCAAATACTCACATATATGTGTTGGCACACACACATATATATTTTCATATCCTTTGGATTTGGTTAGACGACGCATCCCTTCATACGTAAATTTTTATTATTCAACTGAAAAATATTAAATTTTGCGTTTTTTATTCTGGCATATTTCCAGACTTAAATAAAAGGAAATAGTCGTTGTCGTCGCAATGTGCATATGTTTGTAACAGGCAAAAGGAATCGAGATAGACCCATAAGTCAAAATTTTGTTGCATAGTCTAATAACTATGTTTAAATTTCCACGATAATTTATGAATTTCCACGAAAACACTTTCTATAATATTTAAGTGAATATTTTTGGCAACCCAACCATCATTCTTCGAAAGAAAATATTTAGCATTCGAATTGATAATGCACTAAAACTGTCTTTCAATTTGCAGCTAATTTGTTATTATTGTTCGATGTTTTTGTTTTCCTCAATTTTTATGTTGTTGATGTTGATAAGCATTGTCAACTATTTAATGCAAATAGTTGTCGTGAATTCGACGAATATCAGCCGCCAATTAAAACTCGGCGAACAATAAATAATTTATGCAAGAGATTTTTAGGAAGTTCATCATGTATTTTATGTGGTGAACAACACATTCACTATTTTGTCGACGTAATGACTGTGTCATTTTGCCACTTCTTGTTTTAGTTTTGGAATTTTGTTTTTGTATTTGTATCGCGCCAATAATTTTGCACAGAAATTTGCATACAATGTCAGTTTTATGCAAATATCTCGAGTTGGTCGTCCTTTTCTCTGAGAGAGAGTTGGCGGTGGGTTGGTATTTGGTGGGCGTGGATGTGTGATGGGTAGGTGGTTGGGAATGTATGCGGATGTGTGGTGTTGAGTTATTCTGAATCTGTGTCATTTTCGATTTGTTTCATGTTTTGTTTTCTATACATTTTTTGTCATCACGACATTTTGATATTTCAACACTCGCTTTTGCTGTTAAACGCCCTAAAGTGAATTCGATATTTTTGTATATTTTTTCAGTTATTTTATTTTTTTTCTTCAGTGTTTGTGTGTATATGTGATTTCAACATCGACCATTTCGTCTGGATTTTATTTATTTTTTGTTATTTTTTCGATGTCCATGTGAAAGAATGAATGGATAAATGTGTTGTTGTGATGATATTTGAATTTTGAAGTTGGTTTTTATTTTTTTAGTTTTATTTTGTCATGCGGTAGAGAGTCATAAGGTGGGCATCGATAGTGGGTATGTATGTGTGTGTGTGTGTTGTACTATATTTGCGCGATGCATTTGCAATGCATATTCATCCAGGAGGTTCTGGCACAATGTGTAACTGTGGGTTTATTGGACATGAGGTTTGACGTTAACAATGCTGGAATGCTTAGCTTAGCTAAATTCCGTGTCATACGATACGATGTGAACAACAATGACACTAAATGGGAACAACAATAAATCCAACCAAAATGTGATGGTAATGGTGGTGGCCTACGAAATCGAAAAAAGGCAAAATCGGAAATATAGAAAGATACAATTGATTTATGCCTTTTCCTTCTAAATACAAACACGCACATACATACACACGAAGAGAAAAAAGAAATGTATAAAAAATCACATCCTCTTGATGTACACATTCAAATGCATATTTAAATAGAGAACAATTTTTTGAATAAATAGAGGGTGTATCTAGAATCGGGAAAAAATCAAGTAGGAAAGAAAATGCCGGTTATCAGAACAATATGGGTGGAATTTTTATACCCTTTACTGTGGTACATTTATTACCCGAATAAGATGAAATTTGGCACAGATAACTAATTTTGCCCAGGGACGAACCCTATTGAAATTGGGAAAAATCGGTTCATTTTTAGATATAGCTCCCATATATATTTTCGTCCGATTTTTAGAAAATGGTGCACCAAAGAGTCAAATTTAAGCGAATTGGCACGAAGTTTTGCACAACGTACTGAAGTTAGGATAGGCTAACGTGTGTCTAGTTTTATTGAAATCGGTTCAGATTTTAGCTATAGCTCCCATATATATGTTTGTACGAATTTTCGGGTAGAATCGGTTCATTTTTAGATGTAGCTCCCATATATATTTTCGTCCGATTTTTAGAAAATGGTGCACCAAAGAGTCAAATTTAAGCGAATTGGCACGAAGTTTTGCACAACGTATTGAAGTTAGGATAGACTAACGTGTGGCTAGTTTTATTGAAATCGGTTCAGATTTTAGCTATAGCTCCCATATGTTCGTCCGAATTTTCGTAAATGGTGCACAAAAGTCCCTTTATATGCTTCGATTTGCACAAAATTTGGCTTAGCGTACTAAATTGAGTCTAGAATGATGAGTGGTGAGTTTCGGGAGAATCGATCGAGATTTCGATATAGCTCCCATATATATATATATATATATATATATGTTCGTCCGATTTTATGTTAATTATGCACCAACGTCCCTATATATCCTTCGATTTGTACGAAATTTGGCATAGCGTACTGAATTGAGTCTAGAATGATGAGTGGTCAGTTTCGGGAAAATCGGGTTGGATTTCGACATATCTCCCATATATATTTTCGTCCGATTTTATGTAAATGGTGCACCAAGGTCCCTATATATCCTTCGATTTGCACAAAATTTGGCATAGCGTACTGAATTAAGTCTAGAAAGATGTGTGTTAATTTTAGTGAAAATCGGCTCAGATTTAGATATAGCTCCCATAAATATTTTCGTCCGATATAAGGTAAATAGTACACCAAAGTACCTATATATCTTTAGATTTGCACGAAATTTGGAACAGCGTACGGAATAAAGTCTTGAGTGATGTGTGCTGAGTTTCGCGAAAATCTGTTCAGATTTAGATATAGCTCCCATATATAGTTTCGTCCGATTTTATGTAAATGCACCAGAGTCCCTATATATTTTTCGATTTGCACAAAATTTGGCATAGCGTAATGAATTACGTGCAGAATGGCCTCTGTTAAGTTTCGGTTCAGGTTTAGATATAACTCTCATATATATTTTCGTTTGATTTTATAGACATGGTGCACCAAAGTCCCTATATATCTTTCGATCTGCACAAAATTTGGCATAGCGTACTAAATTGCGCCAGGAGTGATGTGTGCTAAGTTTCCTGAAAATCGGTTCAGATTTAGATATAGCTTCTAAATATAGTTTCGCCCGATTTTATGTAGATGGAGCACCAAACTTCCATTATTATTCAGATTGAGGCAAAATTTTGCATAACCTACTAAATTAGGTCCTGTTTGATATATATGAAGTTTTGTTGAAATCGGTTCAGATTTAGATATAGCTCCCATATATAGTTTCGTCCGATTTTAGGTGAATTGTACACCAGACTTTCAAAATTTATACCGATTTTTTGGTAAATGGTGCACCAAACTCCCAAGTATTGTCCGAATAATGAAAAATTTGGCACAGCGTATTGAGATTGGTCCATATTAATGTATGCGATGTTTTGTGAAAATCGGTTCAGATTTAGATAGAGCTCCCATATATAGTATCGTCCGATTTTTGGTAAATTGTGCACGAAGGAGCCTACGTCTGTTCCATATACAAGAGATAAAATTGTGGACAGCGATCCGTGCTGCAGCATACCAATTGACATACAATTTTTCATAGATTTCAGAATGGTATGTGCATGGGTTTTTAATTGGTTCAAATATCTATGTAGATCACACATTTAGTGTCACCCCATTCCATTTCAATGGCCCTCTAAAAATTATATGTCTGTTCTATCTACAGGATATTTTATATATTAGCATCTCTTGTATGTATCCAAAGTTGTGAAGGGTATCATATAGTCGGATCCGTCCGACTTTTAAACTTTCCTTACTGGACCAAGGACCATTACAAGACTTGGATTTTTTAAATAATATTTTTATTAAAGACATTTTTCAAGGACCATTACAAGGCGTGGATTTTTAAAAGAATATTTTTTCAAGGGTCATTACAATGCGTGGACTTATGAACGAATATTTTTTCAAGGACCTTTACAAAGCGCGGACTTATGAACGAATATTTTTTTCAAGGACCATTACAAGGTGTGGACTATTTAAAGAATACTTTTTCAAGGCGTGGACTTATTAAAGAATTCTTTTTCAAGGGTCATTACAAGGCGTGGACTTATTAAAGAATACTTTTTCAAGGGCCACTACAAGACGTGGACTTATTAAAGAACACTGTTTCAAGGGCCATTACAAGATGTGGATTTTGTAAAGAATATTTTTCATATTTTTTTTAAAGACTATTTGGACCAGAAATACGGGTTACCTTTTCAGGACAGTTTATACAGTACTCCCTCTTAAGTACTATTTTCCAACAAATACTTCATTTTGTTATTGTAACAATTCATTGTCCTGTGTGTGTGAGCTTTTTCTCAAAAATTGATGCCGTTGACACTATTTCGTCAATTTTTATTTTAAATCAATACATTTTTGTAGTACCACCATCAATCGACAGCATTCACTTCCAAACAAGCCCATACATTTTCACACACCCACATCCACCCATACATTCTCGAATTGATATTCTAAATATTTGAATACAAATGTATATTTTATTCATGGAACATGGTCGAAATGACGGACGTGCTGTTAATTCAATTGTTGTTGACAAGTGTTGCTTGTCTGGGCCATTATCGAATGTGAAAATTTAAAAAAATAAATGAAAATAGTAACACCCATATGACAACATTATGGAGTTTTATGTGGGCAAGGATGTTTCGAGTTCTGAAGCATTTTTTCTGAACTCATGATTATACAATTGTGTAAAAAAATATTTTTTTGTGAGATTTTTTATATTTTAGTTTTGAAATTAAATCTACTGTGATTTTTGTAAGTGTGGATAAATTTGACTTGGGAAGAACATTCTTCCTAAATTTCCCCATCACCTATTCTCATTCATTCAAATTTCAAATTTTAAAGTACACAAATAATGTTGTGTATTTGTGAAAGTGCGATAAATTTTACCCAATGGAAATTTTTTAATAACAAAAGTCCGTAGACCAATGCAGTAAACTATTTTCTTACTTACTACCACCAAACAAAGTGCGTGGCATTCAAAGTTTGCGTCTGTGAGTACAACAAAACAAGAAACAAATTAAATTTAATTCCATTTGAATTATTTCAACTTAAAAACTCTTTTTTGTGGGTTGGCAAAGAATGTGGTGGCCAAATGAATGCGAATGGATGCATCGGTCAGAACAACAAATGAACAATAGAGCGTAAAATAAGTGCACAAGCACAATTTTACGGAGCCTTTTTTGATTTACTTTGCAATCTTCTTGAGCACAGTGGTGGACACAGTCAATTAATGTTATAAAAATCCGAAACAAAAATGGATACAATAAACTGGTTTTCTTGGGGCCGCAGATATTTATAATTTATTTAATACTCATACCTTTGGGTTTAATTAAACTTTGACACGAAATCGGGCTCATGTTTTGGGGTGAAAATGGTGAAGAACTCAGAAGGATAAATTCACCACAGGTCAAGAATTTGATTTAGGGCGCGAGGAATTTTTTTCCTGGTAGCCCTAATGTTTGTAAAGAAATGGCTTTATATCTTTGTGAGGAATATTTTTGTAAATCATATCCTCAATTTTTTATCTACTAATATGTCGCTCGTAAGATTGGTCCCATCGTAATCGATATCGATATTCGTAATTTTAATAATTTACCAGACCTTTGCTCAAACAAACTTATATTTGTCTATACTAATACATTTGGTATAGCTGGATAGATACCAGAAGAAGTGGACAAATATTACCCATATTCTATATGTACTGTTATTGGAAGAAATATTCGTTTCAGCTAGATATACCCACAGACGGAATTTTCATAAATTGTTAGTATTCGTATTCGGGTATTAATTTTCTGGAAAAATTAATTTGCACGAAATTTGGCATAGCAAACTGAATTAAGGGAACCCCCCCCTCCCCCCCCCTATTTTCGATATTAATTTTTCAAAATTTTCAATGGGCTGGTAAATCAAAACCAATGCTTGTTAAGGTTTGTAACTTTACACATGTATATTTGAAGATTTAAAAATTAAGAAAAATAATTTACAAAAAATTTTTGTTGTTGTTTTTTGTAATTAAAGAAAAGTCCTTATTTTTGATGGCGGGCATGATAACTCCTCACTGGAACATCGGAATCCGAAAATTCCAACGGTGTTAGAAAGAGTACACATCTGGCTCTCGTATGAACTAGGATTATTGACTTCGCTCTAAAATTAACAAAATGGTGGACCTTTGAAAAAATATTTTTGAAAAATCGCCGATTTTTTACCAAATCCCAAGTTAAAAAATAAGGAAGATCTTCACCGATTGGCTTTATCCTAGTTCATACGATAGCTATACACTCACAGAGAAACGTGTAAAAATTTGAAGTCGATTGGGTTATTAGTTTTTGAGTTATCGTGACCGCCATTCGCAAAAAAATGTTTAGAGAAAAACTCGTTTAAATTTTGAGAAACCCTTCAGCCGTCACTTGATGCTGACACAATAAATCGGCTATATCTTTAAGAGTTGTTGAGATTTTTATTTGAAATTTTGTAGGGACATTCTTTTATTAGTGTAGATTCCAATTATATCAACAACATTTTTGACCCCGAGAATGGGGGGGTCCCCTTAAGTCAAGAAAGTTTTGTGTTAAATTTCGTAAAAATCGGTTCAGATTTAGATATAGCTCCCATATATATGTTCGTCCGATTTTATGTAAATGGTGCAACAAATAACCTATATATCCTTCGATTTGCACGAAATTTGGCATAGCGTACTGAATTAAGTTTAGAAAGATGTGTATTAAATTTCGTGAAAATCGGTTGAGATTTAGACATAGCTCATATATATATTTTCGTCCGATTTTATATAAATGGTGCACCAAAGTCCCTATATATCCTTCGATATGCACTAAATTAGAATTTATAAGTAAATGAAGAATTCAAAATGTGGCCGAATGCACAAAACATACTGAAATAAGTGTAACCTAACATGTGACAAGTTTCGATGAAATCGGTTTAGATTTCGATATTTTGCTTTAAATTTGTTTACATCATTTTGTCCCATTGTAAGAAGCAACTCTATATCTGGCCAAAATTTAGTATATGCTGCAGAATGACATGTTTTATTTCATGTTAATGGTCCTTCAAAAATGCGACGTCTTTTTGAATGCACCTAAAGTGGTGAAGGGTATCATATAGTCGGCCCCGTCCGACTTTACTTATTTCCTTACTGTTTTTTTGTTTTGTTTTTTTTTGTGCATTCGGTACATTTTAGAGTTTTTCTTTGTCCAGGTGCTAAAAACGGCCATAAAACAGTTTTAAACCATTTACTCAAAGCTGGTTTCAAAAAGAAGCTCGATGTTTGATTGGCACACCAATTAACAGAAAAAAGTAGGATGGATCGAATTTTCTTCTACGAAGCCTTGGTCAAACGAAATGAGATTGACCTATTTCTTAAACTAATGGTGACTGGAGATGAGAAATGGATCACATACGATAACCCTGTGCGAAAACGATCGTGGTCAAAGAGCGGTGAAGAACCTCCAAAATTGGTATCTAGGGAGGATTGTGAAAATCAACTAGTAGAGGTGTTTGCAAACCAAGAGCATGACTTATATGAGAGAGGAATTGTGAAGTTACCTTTAAAATGACAACAAATCATACAACAAAACGGTGCATATTTGGACCAAATTGGACATTCCGAATCATGTTAAATAAAGTTCTATAGTTCATATAAAAATAATGGATTTTTCCCAACCTAATATGCACCTACATCGAAAATATTTTGGAAAGATGTTATCAACCTACGATAACCGGAATCCCAAATATCAGTCAGTTCAGTAGGAACATTCGGCTACAGATAACAAAAAAGAGGTGGGAACCTCTATAGGAGCTTTGTCAGCATAAGCAATAATGCTTCCACCCTCCAAGAACACGTAAAACAAAATTACAGCAACTTCGGCAGAAAAATTGCAGCTAAAACCTTTAAAATTGTGTATAAAATACCAATGTTATATGAGGCTATACCTAAAGCAGGACCAGTTTTGATTACATTGTGTAGGAGTTAGCGAATATTGGAATTATAAATTTATGAAGGGCTATGCCTATTTGAGGGCCGATATAGCTCAATTCGAACCTTATCTTTTAGTTGTGTATCTCAAAACCTTGAATCACGTTAAATATTAAAAATACCCAAAAATCGTGAGATATCATTATATAGAGGCTATGTCGATATAGTTCCCTTCTCGAATACCCCCCATACTATAGTGGAATGCGGCGTAATGGGAAAATCTTTAGATCAATCCATAAACATATCATACCTATATACAAAATTTTTAATATCCTATGCTAAATTTTTCATTTGGACATATATAAAATTATGTAAATCGATTTAAAGCGAATCCCAATCGGCCACCCATTGGTTATATAGAGGCCAATTAACAAGAAGTCGGCCGAAAATATATGAGGGTTACGTCTGCAATTCTACAAAACACAATAACGTCAGTTTATGCTAAATTTTGTACGATGTGCAAAATGTCGTGTCAATCTGAGAATCATGAGGAGTTTGGTGCACCATTTATTTAAAATCGGACGAACATATAAATTAGAAATTATATCCAAATCTGAACCGATTTATACCAAACTTGCCATAAGTTAGGTTATACTAACTTCAGTACTTTGTGCAAAATTGTGTGGCATTTACTTAAAATCTGACGAAAATATATATAGGAGCTATATCTGAACCGATTACCACGACCTAACATTGGGTCTTTGACGCACCATTTATATAAAATCGGACGAAACTATATATTGATGCTATATCTAAATTTGATCTGATTTCAATAAAAATTCTCATACACAAATCTGGACCTAATTCAGTACGCTGTACAATATTTTGTGTCAATCGGCGAAAATTTGGGTCTTTGGTCCACCATTTATTTCAAATCGGATGAAAATAAATATGAGAGCCATATCTGAATCTGTACCGATTTCAACAAATCTCGGCACGCGTTTAACTAAACTTCAGTACGTTGTTCAAAATTTTGTAGAAATCTGGCTAACTCTGGGTCTTTTGTGAACTATTTACTGAAAGTCGAACGGAAATATATATGGGAGATATATCTAAATCTGATCAGATCTAATTCAGTGCGATGTGCAAACTTTTTTGTCTATCGGCCTTACTTTGGGTCTTTGGTGCACCATTTACTTAAAATCGGACGAAAATATATATGGGAGCTATATATAAATCTGAATCGATTTCAATAGGGTTGGTCCTTGGGTCAAATAAATGAGCCATGCCAAATTTCATCCAAATTTGATTATAAATGCAACCTGTACTTTCTTTACAATTTAGCAGACGGATGTACGGACTTGCATAAATCGACTCAGAAAGTGATTCTATGCATATTCTCAAAAGAAACCATGGGTCTATCTTCATTCCTGGGCCACATTGTGGTGAAGTATATAAGAATATGGGGACTACCCCCAAAAGAGGCGAATTTTAATAATTTGTGGTAGAGACATTTGTTACCAAATGCGGACGGGGCGGACCATACGATACCCTACACAACTACCGCAGAACTCTAACTCTCTGCGAATGTTTATTCCGAGTCAGGGTAATATTTCGTGATATTTGCCCGATTAGAGGTAAACAGCACCTCTTCCTTACATTTTCCAATACTCAGTACAGCCCTTCTAATTACTTATTCAGATTCCCTTCACGGTGGGTTGTGTTGTGATGTTCGGATTATATTCGACTCGAAAACACACAAAAAATTAAGTTTTTGGGTCCATTTCATCCCAATACTATTATGTGATAATTATCGAAAATTGTAGGCGTTGTCCTTGACAATAATTGGAACTTCATGGAAAATTTCAAAGCGATCAGAGCGATATTTCCGCCCTCTAATGTCGTAATGGGATACTAAATAATATCTGAATACGTAAGCACCTGTAAATATTTGAGTGTAACTCCCAGTTCCGAGAAGATACATACCTGTAGTTGGTATCAATTTAAAGGCCAACCACTCCTCTTGGATATGCTATTAACTCCTCGGGACTATATCCTTCAGGAGTAAATATATACGCTATAGAATACAAATTTTGTAATTTTTCACACAAAAGTCAAGGACCATTTGACTCTCTAAATATTGACCGATCTTTATAAAAACAGCCATGCTTATTCTTTGTCCCGACCCTCTTCTCCGTGCAAAATTTTGCGATGTTCGGGTCATAAGAAAAACCGACAAAAATTAAGTATTTGGTTCATTTCATCCCCTAAATGTTAACCGATCTTTATCAAAAACAATAGGGGTATTCATTCGGCAGAACCCATCCTACATGCAAAATTTCATGAAGATTGGTCCATAACAGTGGCCTGTATCGTGTTTACAAATTAAAATGGACAGACGGACGGACGGACACACATGTCTAGATCGATTCAGCTAGTCGAGATATGACGATCGGTATACTTAAAGGTGGTTCTAGGACCCATATTTCGCGGCGTTACAAACTCTTGGGGCTGCAAAAAGCTATAATACCCTAACAACATAGTTGTGTAGGGCATAAATATCGAAATGGCCGGAAACTTGGGCTTACCGTTATATGGGGGCTACCAAACACTGGAATAATTTCTTAGAGGAAAACTTTTTACCCAATTGCAACCTAAATCATCAAATTACAACGAATTCGGTCGAACAATGCACTCAAACCCCCCAATATAGCGAAAATTGAAGGGGCTACCAGAAAAGTGGGCGTATATTGATAATTTTTAGTAGAGGGATTTGGTCTCAATAAGAACTAAAATCAGCAAAATAGAGCGAATTTAGTGGAAAACGCACTCTAAAATACCGAAAGTTGGGGGTACACTTATATGTCTGGCAGCAGACAAAATGTTGGCGATTTATCTCAATTCGTTTTGAGTCTAGAGTGATTACAACAGAGAGACACAAATTTTTAGGCTGCTCAAGAATGCATACTCCATAGGGTCGGAAATAATTTTCTTGATGTGCGGAATTAAAAATAAATCGATGTGTGGAACCTCTCTTGTTCATTTTTCTAAGATCTACCATATTTTCATCACGCAGGATTTATAATTCGCTTTCTATAAAATAAATGTTTTTATCAAATAGTACCAGCAGAAGTCGCCTCATAGACCCTATCTTAAAATTTAATGTATATTATTATTACGATGTGCAATCAATGGATCAAAACGAATACTCCATTCCCTTTATATGAGACTAGCATAGGCCCGCTACGTTGTTAGCGAAACTTTTTATAGTTAAATAAATAAACATTATTTTAGCTACGCAATATACTTTTGGATTAAGTACAAATTTGAAACATTTTTATTATAGGTTTTATATCTTAATATGTTTGTTTTAATCTCAGATCTTACTCCGTATTTCTTTCGTACAGAAACGTTAATGCTTCTATCCTACTAAATCGAGTACAAGTTCTGTAAGTTTACTATTTTCTCGATCGTCCCGATGGACTGATGTAAAAAGTTCTATAATACTGTGTTAACCTTTTTTGTTCCTTCCGGTAATTTAATACTAATGGTAAAATATCTAGTTCGTTTTAGTACTGATAGTAGTACCCTTATAGTACAAATTACAATTTTGCACAGCGCATCATTTTTTATTCAGAGACCTGCCTTTATAGTGAAGATTTCCATTAAAATTGCAGAAATTTAGTATTTCTGGTGCGTTACGTATTACAAAATACTCAATGGTATTGTCGGTATTTTTAGTATATCCTCATAATAATGATCCAGCCCATTATTCATTACATCAAAAGATCGATCCAATGTGGTTGGAAACATCATTGGAAATATCAGTATTGTTATTTTAGAAAATTTGGAACTTTGACTACACTTTAGTACTTGTGATGTTCAGCGGCTTATTGCATAGTTTCACTTATTTGTATTTGAAGTCTCGCCTGTTTTTCAATACACTAGCTTCGAAACTATATTTCATATAACCGTATATATTTCCATTAAACATTTTATTTACCATAGTCAAAGAGTAATACTAAAATTCGGATATCTTTCTCTAAAATTTTCTATTTAGTACTTTTTACTAAAAATTAAAAAAAAAAATACTTTTTTTAATTTGTTTAAACAAAATATACATTAAAAATTTTAGGACTCTACCTCTACTCGTTCTATCGTATAAAATATTTAGTACTTTAAGTACAAATGTCAAACAATATTGCCAAAAGCATTGTTTTTATATCCACCCGTACCGCCGTATACAATGTGTTGTACTTTTTAGTACATTTTAGAAGTTACTAGCGGGCCCGGCAAACATTGTCTTGCCTTAACAATATTGTTAAGAAATAATTTTCAGTATTTCAGATTTGTTTTTCTTTTTGCTTTTTTTTATTCATACTTGCATAAACAATTTTTCTGGGTAAGAGATATATTTCGCCATATACCGATTTTGATCGTTACATTGGAAGCTATAGCACACACGCAATAAATTTGAATAATGTCATAGCATACTGAACTGAGTCTAGGATTATGATGCACTAAGTTTCGTGAAAATCGGTTCAAATTTAGATATACTTGCCATATATAGTTTCGTCCGATTTTACTAAATGATGCACCAAAACCCCTATATATTTTTCGATTTAAATGAAATATGTCATAGCGTACTGAACTTAGTCTAGAATTATATGTGCTAAGTTTCGTGAAAATCGGTTAAGATTTGTATATAGCTGCTATAAAGACCCAAAGTTTGTACGATTGACACAAAATTTTGTACAATGTACTGAAGTTAATATACATTAATTTCTGGCAAGTTACGTTGAAATCGTTTCATATTTAGATATAGCTCGACACGAAATTTTGCACTACGTATCAAATTGACTCTTGAATGACGTTATTACGTGTTGTTAAAATTAGCGCAGATGCTTCCATATATATTTCAAACGGGTGTCAGATTGAGATTAAATTTTGAAGAGTGCGGCCTACCGAATAGCGTGTATCAAGTTTGCTCTACATCGATTTACTTAAATTAGTCCCATTGTACTCAAACGACTCTAAACTTTCCCGAATGAAATGAAATTTAGCATAGGTTCCAGAAACGCATAAAGACCACCTATTCAAGTTCGTTCAATTTCATGAAAGTGTTCTTTCGAAAAGGTGACGTCTGTTAGGAGACATATGTAGAATATATCCAAAGTGGTGAAGGGTATCGTATAGTTGGCCCCGTCTGACTTTACTTCTTTCCTTTCTGGTTTTACCTTCTAATTGAATTCGTATTTCGCAGTAATTTTATATTTTGTTGAAAATGTACCTATCAATATTCACGAAAGCTTCCGAATAGACCCCATACAATGATACTCCACATTATTCGATGCGTTCGGAGGTTTGGCCAACGGTACCCGCAATATTCGGCATTTTGGGGAGCTTCTCTTAGCAAAAATTATCAATATTGGTCCAAGTTTTCAGATAGCCCCCATATATGTTATTCCCCTTTGTTCGGCATTTTCTCATGTGGTGTCAAATCTTCCTACCAAAATTTCACATTATAGTTGCTGCAATATGTCATTGACTGGATGGATATTAGAATTAAATTCTCTGAATGGACACAATATTCCGAATGTCTTCTGATTTTCAATTCTTGCATTGCCCCAATAAATTCGTGAAAAAACGTGTGCATACAATGATCGCGTGTACATTCAATGATATCCTTCTGAATTATTATTTTTTTTTTTGTATTCTCACCTAAAATACTTTCAATACAATGACAATCCAATTGAAAAAAATAAAATATGTATGTATGTACATACTTTGAAAATTTCAAAAAAATTGACAATGCTTCGGGTTTCGATTATTTCTCACCTTTTTAACCTTCCCTGAAGCTCCACGAATATTTCAAGACTAAGATAAGAAAAATCCGTTTAGCCGTTCTCGAGTTTTAGCGAGACTAACGAACAGCAATTCATTTTTATATATATAGATTACAAGTTGTATAAACTTCTTTACATATAAAGAGTTTCATTTTCTGACGGAAAAAATAAAAATCCCTAAAAGACTTTTATTTTCTGACGGAAAAAATAAAAATCCCAAAAAGACTTTTATTTTTTCCGTCAAAAATAAAAGTCTTTTTGGGTTCTTTTATTTTTTCGGAAAAAATAAAAAGTCTTTTTGGGATTTTTATTTTTTCCGTCAGAAAATAAAAGTCTTTTAGAGATTTTTATTTTTTCCGTCAAAAATAAAAGTCTTTTTGGGACTTTTATTTTTTCCGTCAAAAATAAAAGTCTTTTTGGGATTTTTATTTTTTCCGTCAGAAAATAAAAGTCTTTTAGGGATTTTTATTTTTTCCGTCAGAAAATGAAACTCTTTATATGTAAAGAAGTTTATACAACTTGTAATCTATATATATAAAAATGAATTGCTGTTCGTTAGTCTCGCTAAAACTAGAGAACGGCTGAACGGATTTTTCTTATCTTAGTCTTGAAATATTCGTGGAGCTTCAGGGAAGGTTTAAAAGGTGAGAAATAATCGAAAACCGCCAAAAATTTGCAAAAAAATATTATGAAGCATTGTCAATTTTTTTGAAATTTTCAAAGCATGTACATACATATTTTATTTTTTTCAATTGAATTGTCATTGTATTGAAAATATTTTAGGTGAGAATACAAAAAAACAAAAAAAAAAAAATAATAATTCAGAAGGATATCATTGAATGTACACGCGGTCATTGTATGCACATGTTTTCCGAAAAATTTTTATTGGGGCAATGCAAGAATTGAAAATCAGAAAAGAAATACCAATTCAATTTGTAAAACCAGTAAGGAAAGAAGTAAAGTCAGACGGGGCCGATATATGATACCCTTCACCACTTTGGGTATATTCTACATATGTCTCCTAACAGACGTCACCTTTTCGAAATAAGATTTTCATAAAATTGAACGAACTTGAATATGTGGTATTTATGCCTTTCTGGAACCTATGCTAAATTTCATTTCATTCGGGAAAGTTTAGAGTCGTGTTTGTACAAAGGACTAATTTAAATAAATCGATGTAGAGCAAACTTGATACACGCTATTTGGTTGGCCGCACTCTTCAAAATTTAATCTCAATCTGACACCCGTTTGAAATATATATGGAAGCATCTGCGCTAATTTTAACAACACGTAATAACATCATTCAAGAGTCAATTTGATACGTAGTGCAAAATTTCGTGTCGAGCTATATCTAAATATGAAACGATTTCAACGTAACTTGCCAGAAATTAATGTATATTAACTTCAGTACATTGTACAAAATTTTGTGTCAATCGTACAAACTTTGGATCTTTATAGCAGCTATATACAAATCTGAACCGATTTTCACGAAACTTTGCACATATAATTCTAGAAGTTCAGTACGCTATGACATATTTCATTCAAATCGAAAAATATATATAGGGGTTTTGGTGCATCGTAAAATCGGACAAAACTATATATGGCAAGTATATCTAAATTTGAACCGATTTTCACGAAACTTAGATGCATATAATTCTAGACTCAGTTCACTATGCTATGACATTATTCAAATTTATTGCGTGTGTGCTATAGCTTCCAATGTAACGATCAAAATCGGTATATGGCGAAATATATCTCTTACCCAGAAAAATTGTTTCTGCAAGTATGAATAAAAAAAGCAAAAAAAAAAAAACAAATCTGAAATACTGAAAATTATTTCTTAGCAAGTATCTTGTTAAGGCAAGACAACGTTTAAAACGTTTAAAAGATGAGAAAAATTTGAAAATCGTGA